>NC_009177.1:2216115-2297073 GCF_000149385.1 Cryptococcus deneoformans B-3501A
AAGACTAGGCTGTGACAAAGACTTACTTGAAGTTGGACGGTCCAGCATTCATTGGGTCCCCGAGGGGATTCGAGTCTATAGAGCTGGAGTTGTCTGGAGTAATGCGTCTCGGTTCGTTGGGATTATAGTTTGTGACTTTAGGTGGTTCACTCATGGTTTTCTGTCCAGGAGTTGTTTGATAATGTAGCCAACAGGTTAGCGGGGAATAATTAGTTACGACAGGAATGATAGTAAATCAGTTTCACGGATACATTTGGGGAATATAATAACTCCTTGGAGAAATACAAAAACAGAGTATTGCAGATGATGAACCTGCCAGCGTGCATAGCGGAAACCCGCGGTAACCGGCTCGCATGTCGGCCATATATCCGAACTTGTCGTCGGGTTTTAATTTCAGCGCCCACCTTCGTTGTTTGCACATCGGACTACATCAACATCCATAAATAAGCCATGCTGTCATCGACCCCTATACATGGCCTGCACAATCAGGCGAATCATAAAGCGGATGCTCTTCTCGCCCATATAACTGGAGAACATGGATGCTTGGCCACTTGGTACTCCTGTATGAACTCGAATGAGTTCGTGAAAACTTCATGCCGCCACACTCCTCGAGTAGTCAGGCGGGCTTCTGGTGGTGGCTTCTTCTTTTTCCGTTCTTTTCTTCATTCTTGGCTTCAGCTTGAAACCCTGCGTCGTCGTACCTGTAGATCTTTACTACAATATTTGCTGCCTTTATAATCTATATAACCTACGGTTTATGGCCTTTCCGACCTCTAACCTGCTACTAACCTGTAAGGCCCGTAACCTCTGGTAATCTGATCCTATCCATATCTTTAATTTGGAATCCGCAAAGTCTAAACCGTGCAGTAATTAAGTACTTGTGCTTGTATAAACTAACGTACTCTGTTGTGCAACTTGCAACTTTGTGAAAACTTTGATGCAGCAGTCGGTTTGTCAATACTCGCCGCCACCGTGCTCACGCTGGACACCACCACACTTCACATTCTCTTCCAATCTTGCAGCAAACTTTATCACTGAATCGACTATTCGTCTTCCATTGTGCGCTCCTACTAATATTTTTTTTACTTTAGCTATTTACAGAAAAACGATAGATTGCTCAGAACGCAAAACCAGGCGATTCATATGAACAACATGCGAAAAATATAAAGTACACCCCATACATGAAGTTGTTTAACGGCTGCAACGAAAGTGTTTGTCAACAAACGATGACATCTAGGTATAATATGAAACAGACTTACTCCTCAGCCCATTCGTTCTCCTTTCGTATCTGCTCTTCCTCCTCAGGAGTGAAGCTGAAGTTGAATCAGCACGCTGGAGAATTCTTGATGGTAGGCATATGACTTACTCGTTGGTGATGTTGAAGAGCTTTCGGATCTCTTCAGGAGTCTTACCCTTGATCATGTTGGCAACGGTCTTGCAGCCAACATCGCTACACACTCGTCAGCCAACAGACTAAGAACGATCGATAATCCGATTGAGACATACAGGAGAGGCTTGATGTCGAGGTAGTTGGCAGCAAGGATGATCTCAAAGAGCATCTCTTGGTCAACTTGGCTAATTACGGACCCATTAGCAATCATTCCATTGTAACTCCAAACAAAAGGAGGCAGGTATAACTCACATCCATCGAGCATCCCAGTCACCAATCTCAGAAGTCTTTCTTCTAGAGTCATCAGCGTCGTTGGCGTCACCGGTGGGGAGAGGGTCGTTCTTGTGGTGGTCGCAGTACTCCAGGATCTTGGTAAGGACGGAAGAAGAGACGTTGGGGAGCGGAATGGGCTGACCCTCCTGGTCACCAAGGTCTATTGGGTTGAGGAAAAAGAATTTGTCAGCGTCAAACTGTTGACAGGACACGTCTGGTGTGAAAATTCGTGCCGAGACGTAATGCGACTCGCAAATCGCAGATCACATCAAGCGGTTACAATACGGTCTGTTGGGGCTTGAGGGTGGAGAGATAGGGTGTAGTAAAGATGAGTGGTTGATACCGAGGGATGACGTGGAGATGGTCGTTTTGCTCTTCGATCCCACTTCCTGGGTGCTTGACGTGACACCATATTTCACCGCTCTATCACCACATTTCCTTTTTCCCCTCAAGCCTCAAATAGACACCTAGGGCCAAAACAAACTACTCACCCTCCATCATAGATTTAATCATGGCGGATCGTTCAGCGACAATCTTCTCAACGGTGAATTGCTCATCGTCAGAAGTGGTGAGGATAACGGTCTGCTTCTTCTCGGCCATTGTTGCAGATATCGACTTTGTTTCGGAAAGGAGAAGTAGTGAGTAGACTCGTACTAGAGATGCGTGAAGGGAAGGTGTTACAAGAAGAAGAAGAAGGAAGGAAGGGCAAAGGTTCGATAGAATGACGGCTGGCGGATAGCCCAGCGGGCGTGGGTAGAGCGGCAGCACGTAAGCAACAACGGCGACGAGCGCATATGCCAAATACGGCGCGCGCCTAAACCGTTAACCCTCTGGGTGTCACTCTCCCGCTTGCCTTTTTGCCTCCATTCAAGCAGGCGCGCCTTATCTTTGGAAGCAAATCAAGAAGGCGCGATAGGCTGTGGCCGGAAGTGCTTTTTTGGCCATCCATTTTGCCCATCTTGGTAATTTGTACCCGGACTAGCTGTGCTGTCTCTGCAAGAAACAAGAAGCTGCAAGCGGCTAATGTAGGAAGACGCTCAGGATGAGCTCCTAGCTATGCATAAGAGGTAATAGGCTCTCCTTATCGTATAATTCGCTCATGGATCCATGCAAAGGAGCGGGCGCGAAAATAGAATAAAAGAACAAAAGGACACGAATGAAGCACCTCGGTGGGGATCTCTCGTTACTCCATACGTCCCTGACAAGATGACTATTAGCCTCCACATTTTATATTCCATGTATGCATAATTAATCGCAGATTGCAAGTAAACAACCACATGCTTGCCTAGTCCTCAACACGTACATAGCAAGCAAGAGCAACAGCCCCGTTGGCTGCTATAACAACCGTCAATAGAAGACCAACCCACGCAACTTAATTGTTCCCAAGCGTCCCGTTCCTCTTCGCTTTTCGCCGAAAACTACCCTGCCGAGTGCAACACTCAGCGCAATCACTCTCAAGTATCTTCTCATCTGCTCGCCCTCGAAAGCCCGTCGTCCCTGGCCTCTTCCGAATAGAGAGTGAACATTGCACGTTTGGTACCTCGCCCCGACATCTCTCTTTGCCACACCCCACCACATTACTAATCATATCATTAGAACGCGAGATCTATTATTAGTCACCGGTGGCAGGAATTTACTATCTTCCGTGTTTTGAGACAAAATGTTCAATCAAAATGTGTCAACAGGACAACAAGCAGGGTCTTCTGGCCAGTCCCAACCTGCAGGATTACGATTCCCGTCAGTACTAAGCGGGCAACCGTCCGGTATGCCAACTTCCGACTTCCCTCTCCAACAGGCCTCATTACAGCCTTTGCCTTCACCACCCAACTCATCTCATCTCCAATCAGCATCTCAAACTGTCCCATCCAGTATTCCTCCAGGAGTGAGCCCTTCATATACGCTGTCACCTTCCTCTATGGCACTCGCTTCCCCTGGGGTGAACAGGAGCAGCAATTCCACTTCTGATCAGGCGGGCCCTTTAAAAACGAAAAGCAGCCCAGAAGAATCGTCGCAACCGGAGAAGCCTACCAAGAAAAGAAAGAAGAAGGGCAGTGACGCTGATGGAGACGAGAAGAAAAAGACAAGGCCCAAGACTGGAAGAGCCTGCGATGCCTGTGTAAGCATGAATTTTTAGGGGCAGGACTTACGTACTGATGGACTCTGCAGCGTTCAAGGAAAATCAGGTGTGATATTCAGACGGATCAATCAACAGGGAACAAGTTCGGCCAGACTGTATGTGCGCACTGCAGGGCCAACGGTCTAGAGTGTACATTCTTCCTTCCCATAACAGAAACCCGTTTCAAGAAGAAGACTATTCAGCCAGGTAAATATGGCGGTTTTGTCAGTTTGCAAAGGTTGTACTGAAACTAAAGCAGATATAAATCCTGATTTTCGTCATTCACCAGCAATGGTTCAAAAGCGTATATCTGCTAGTCATAGTCCCAATTATGAGAATATGACTGGGGAAAGAGAAAGGGACGGTCCAGGTACTGGCAGAATAGAAGGTGAGAGTTTGTTTTGTTGATGGTTGCCTCGGAGGCTCATCATTTTCCATAGGCCCCACATCTATATCCTTTCTACTTCATACCAGTGTCCCCGCCATTCAGTCGGAAGCCTACGATCTACGGCATCACAATTCTTGGGAAGTCTTAGAAGACGGTAATGGCTTTATCCGCGTCAACGCTCCTCCCACAGCTACAGGCTACGCCGATGCCGACCCGCAAGACCCTACAAAGGCCCACAACAGACTTAACAAACCTGTTCTCTCGGCGCAAACCATGTCACTTTTGGTCAATACGTACTTCGACGAAGTGGCACCGATATTACCTATCATCTCCCGAGCCGAATTTGCCTCAAAGTCAAATCCGAGCCCGCTAATGCTTTACTCGATCTGTGGATTGGGCGCTACGAGACGGCAATTTCCGAAAGAGCTCTTTACTGGGGTTAGGGGTGTGATCAATGGGATTTTGCGATCGAATGATATCTTGAGCGATGCACGGATTGAGAACGTCCAGGCATTGTTGCTGTTGGCTCAGGTCGGTGATTTACATGCTCAACCCTCGGCACCGACTGCCAGTGCATCGTTGATAAGAACTGGTGCTGCTATCAAAATGGTAAGTCGATTTGTTACATGGATTTTTTGAATACCTAGCTTATCCGAGAGATAGGCTCAAGACCTTGGTCTCCATCGAGAACTTTCCCACCGTACAGAATCTACACAAGATCTCATGTTTATCGAACTCCGACGTCGAATCTGGTCAGCATGCGTCATCATGGATAGATGGTACGGTGCTGCACTCGGTATCCCTTTGACTGTCGATATTCTTGACTGTGATGTCCTTCTTCCCGCATCATATGAGATTATTCCCGATGTTGAACCTTCCAAATGGCCTATAGAGATTAGCTATATGGGTCTCACGGAGCATCTTAAGTTGTCGATCTTGATGGGACGGGTATTGAAGACGGTGTATAGTCCGACGGGGTTAAAGAACACGACAGATATAATTTTGGGGCAGCTGGTATCGGATTTGGATCAGTGGTTTGAGAATATCCCAGAACCATTGAAATTCAAGGGCAATTCAAGTTCATCAGTTGAGGGTGAGTTCTCGTTGATCTAAGATTGGTCAGTGAAATGCTGACAACGCTATTAGGATTACTCTTCATGGCCTTTGCCGCTGTCCAATTCCTCTTCTGGCGGGTTTTTATGCGTCTCGACTACCAATGCCCTCCCCACCTCACTTTCACCCTAGATATAAGCAAATGGACCCAACTCGTCATTTGGTCCCGCCAAGCGCTCGAATGGCTGGACGCGAACGATTCTATGTTGGACACTGTATTCATCTATCCTTACGCCGCGACGAGTTGTGCGCTTATTCAGTATCATACGTGGGCGAGGAGAGGGGATCTGGAGGCGTTAGAAACTTTGAAGAAGGTGAAGGGAACGGCGGTGAGGTGGGAAAGGATTGCTCAGCCAGGTATGTCCATTTTGGATTTTGAGCTTCGGATGAGAACGATATATGCTCACTTTCGTGTTAGATCAAATGAGTATCCGCCGAAAGACTTGCGAAACCATGACTCTTCTATACGAAGCTGCACTTAAAACTAACCCCGCTGGCAAAGACAAACCTCGACCCTCTGGTAACCCCACCGCCGGCGTCCGGCTCCGCAAAGAACCAGCCAGGCTCATATTCGTCAAAGACCCATCAAGGCCTGGCGGAGGTTTCTATGTTGCAGATAGCGAGAAGGAAAAGGCAACGTCCGGATTGGGGAACGGCGATATCATGCTAGCTTCGGAGCTTACTCCCCGATCTCAACAGGGGCTTACTCCCAATGAAAGGGAACCTTCTCAGTCAACAAATGTTCAACCATTTGAGTCCCCATCACTACCGCAAGGCGCTCAAAACATGGGTACTCGAACCCAAGCCCAATCTGTCCAGCAGCCGTTCATACAGGCTCATACGGATGATCTGGGACATATAATCGGTGTGGATGAAGGTGTCCTGCAGAACAATCAGAATGTCAATCCGGAGCTTGGCCCGGGCGAGCTGGGTCAGGCAATGGACTTTGGATATCAGGTTAGTCCCCCGTTCCCGCTTCCCCTCTGATCTTTTGAATAAGGTATAAGAGAGGATGCTGACTAGCGCGAGAAACAGGTGGCCCATGCAGCCGGAGACACGACGAGTGTCCTCGACCCAAGTTTCTTGGATAGTCTCCCACTGAGCACGTTCGATTGGGATAGCTGGTCGACATACTTTGACAAGTTTTTGCCATCTGCGAGTAACAGTTTCGAGACTATGCAATAGTCGTTTTTTCTAGATCGGGAACATGAACAGGAAAGGAAAGAGGGTCTTTTTAAGGAAGGCGTGAGCACTGTCATATCATATTCATAATTATCCTTTACTTGAGTTGTAACACGTACTTGAAATGTATAAGATCTTTATTTCTAGTAAGTGCTGCTGCTGATAATCTGCTATCGATACGACGGTACTGCACTGAATGTATTTGTACAATTATTTTTCCTTTGTCATTCATTCATTTCTTCAGCTATCTGGACTCATGCTTGACTTTTTAGGGGAACAGAAAGGCAATATTTATGAAAAGGTATCAATGAAGGAATCCATAAATATTGAATCAGATTAAAATGCAAAAATCTCTACAGATGTACACTTTATCAACATACATACAAAGATATAGAATGAAATCGTCCGACGACGAACCGCCGAGGCGACCGACGAAGTAATTATAATTATTATTAAGGTGCCCGCCGCGGATATCACACGTCAGCTAAAAATTATTATCCCGAGGCCGGACCTATATTTCCCTCCGGTCGTCTTGTGCTGTTTTCGTTGGCGTTTCGCTTCTTTAAATGCCGAAGGACTGACTGATGTTCGGGAGGGTCTTTGTTGGGCCCGGTGGGATGATGCCTAATCTGGGCAGGACCGGGGGGTCAATAAAGTCGTAGTCCATATATATAAGCAGCCCGTGCCGAAGAGAATCTCTTCCATTTATAAACAACTATCTCATCTGCTACTGTAGCCTTAACCTTGCCTGATCACAAACCTTGAAATAATACACATAATGACCGCTGTTAACGGATCTGTTTCTGGCGAGAGCAACGTTGTTCTTATCACTGGTGCCGCTGGATGGCTCGGCGGTATCGTGAGTGACCCTCGTCTTTCTTTACATCCAGTCACAGCTGATAAATCCATCTTTAGCTTGCTGGCGAGCTCCTCTCCGACCCCAGGACCCCCAATGTCCATCTCATCCTCGCTGACATTGTCGAACCCAAGGCTCCCAAGGGCGCTCAACATGCCATCACCCGCAAGGCCGATCTTACAAGCGAGAAGGAGATTGAGGCCTTGTTCAACACAGAGTTCGGCGTTCCCGACACTGTTTACTGCTTCCATGGTATCATGAGCCGAGGTTCCGAGGACAACTTCGACTTAGGTCTCAAGGTGAGCCAACCGTTTGATCGTTTTGGAGAGTACTGGGCTGATGGATACAGGTCAACATCGACTCCATCCGAATGATGCTCGAGAGCGCCCGAAAATCCCGACCCGTTTCTGGCGAACCCATCAAGTTCATCTTCACCTCTTCCCTTGCCGTTTACGGTGGTCCCCTCCCCCATGTTGTCGACATCCACACCATCGCTACCCCCGAAGGCGCTTATGGTATGGGCAAGCTTTCTTCGGAGCTTCTTGTCAACGAGTACACTCGACGAGGTTTTGTTGATGGCCGAATCCTCCGATTGCCTACTATCGTCGTTCGACCCGGTGTCCCCTCTGCTGCTACCTCGGCGTTCATCTCTGGTATCATCCGAGAGCCTCTTCACGGTGTTGAGGCTATCTGCCCTGTCGGTGACTCTTTGGAGAGCAAGGAGCTCGAATTAGCTGCTTGGGTTGCTTCTCCCGAGACTACTATCAAGAACTTTGTCATTGCCAAGCATGTTCCCGCGGAAAAGTTCTTGCCACACACAAGAGTGTAAGTCGTTTTTTTCGTAAGGGCATAAAAATTCGTAGCTGATAATACCTTAGTGCCTACCTCCCCGGTTTCACTGTCACCGTGAGGGAGGAGCTTGAGGCTCTCGAAAAGGTTGCCGGTCCCGAAGCTCTCAAGCTCATCAAGTTCAAGGTAGGTCATTATCCCGCATTTCTCATCAAACTTGCATCCTTGATGGCTGACTTCCTCCCGTCATTTTTTCAGGATGACCCTATCAACCGACGAATTGTCGGCTCATGGCCAGCCCGATTCGACAACACCTACCCCTGCTCTCTTGGTTTCGTCGTCGACGAAGGCGGTATGGTTCCTGTTGTCCAGAGGTTCAAGGAGATGGTCGAGGCTGGTCTTGCATAAGCGCACATAGGGTCTCCTTCATTTGTTTTCTTTGGTTGTTTTATCATCTTGTGACGCATGGATGTATTTTTTTCTGTAGCACAGCACTGCTATAATAGAAGTCATTCGACTGCAGGTGTGCACTGGGGGTCTCGCGTTCAAGGGTCGGTCGAATGGCGGATAAGTCGAATCGTCGGATGTTTGGTCGTCTCTCGGATGCGTGGTGTCTGTTGGTTTATTGATCTATTGTTCGACTTTGGGGGTTTAGTAGCGTTTAGTGTTTTAGATACACTTCGAGAGGGAACCTTTGAAAAAAAAGTACGTTACGAGAGCAGATGGAAGAACGAAGCCACATGACACGGTACCCTCTCACATATAGACCTCTATCCACATACAGTCATGTAGCAACATCTCTCGAAAATAATGCACGATAACATTGAAGCGTGATGTATTGTCCCCACGAAGCAATCACTATTATACCGATCTGGCTTGACCCACAAAATCTACTGCTTGGAGGCTAGCCATGCCACTGCAACTGTCAATCCTTCATAAGACATTTTCTCGACTAATTACAAGGGCATATATATCAGGCGTTCATTCAATATTATATACAAGAGCTGGACCTTCCGACAGTTTCCGTCTTCAAACGTTTGCGAAGTCGGGTGTGATAACATCAGCAAAATCTTACCATCAATAAAGATTACACACCTTTATAAGTTTCTCACTGGTTCCTTGCCTTTCGCGACATACAGATGGCCTTCTCGAACCAACGAATTCTTGCACTCTTTTTTCTCCACGAAGTCCTTCAAATTACTCAATGTCATCCGAGCAATCTCGTCCAATGCCTCCTTGGTGAAGAACGCTTGATGGCCACAGACCAGGACATTATGAAACGTCATCAACCTCATCAAGGTATCATCTTGGATGATTTCGGCCGAATGATCGTTGTAAAACAGTGATCCTTCTTCTTCGTACACATCTAGGGCCAAACCGCCAAGCTGGCCCGTTTTGAGAGCACGGATGGCCGCTCTGGTGTTGATCAATCCCCCTCGGGAAGTGTTGACGAGCAGGACCCCTTTCTTCATTCGAGAAAGGGTTTGGTCATTCATGATATGCCTCGTCCCTTCAGTCAAAGGACAGTGCAGACTGACGATATCGCTCTGCCCCAAGAGAGTTTCGAGGTCGACAAAGTCACCGAGCTTGTTGAATTCTTCACTACCGAAAGGGTCAAAGGCAAGTAGTCGACACCCGAATCCTTTCATGATACGAGCCAGCGCCATGCCAATCCTTCCCACACCTATTATTCCCACCGTCTTCCCATATAGCGTATGGCCTAAGAAACCTTCGAGATTGAAGTTTCCTTCTCGTACACGGTTGTAGGCCCGATGCGTTTTACGGTTCAAAGTTTGGATTAACGCTACAGCAAACTCAGCAACAGCTTCTGGTGAGTAAGATTGCACATTGGCGACGAAGAAACCGAGTTCTTCAGCTACTAAGAGGTCGACATTGTTGTAGCCAGCGCAGCGGAGGAGGATCGCGCGGGTACCGACGGCATGAAGGGAGCGTAGTACTTCGGCACTGAGGTCGTCGTTGACGAAGACGCAAACCGCATCGCTTCCTTGTGCTAGAGGAACAGTTTCTAAGCACAGTGGGAAAGTGTGGTAGGTGATTTCGCAAAGAGATGCGTAATGTTTTTCTCGAGCAGAGTCAAGAAAGTTCTTGTCGTAGGATTTGGCACTGAAAACGGCCAGCTTCATGATGTTGAATGTTTCCGTGGTTTCTGGTGAAATCCAGGGTGGCAGTGGATGCGATGATATGAGAGTGTAAGGAATGGATAAAAACCCAGGTTCGTTCCCATGGTTGGCTCGTCAGTCACTCGTCATGTTCGTACTAGTACGATCGTCTTCCCGTTGCTTCCCCGCTTTCCCCTTATTCTTCGGTCTTCTTTCTTGCTTTCCGTTGGATTCGCCCGATGAGTAATTACGGTGGGTATTTTCCGGGCGAACGCGTAACAAAATGCGAATAATTAATTAATGCAAGTAATATACTTGACTTTCGTTGATGATACAGAAACGACGAGGTTAATGTTTATTTATGATTTCTGTTTTCGTGCCCAAGGCATCTATCTAGAACCTGTCTAAAACACTGATACCATTTTTCTTCGAAAGAGCCTACGATGAAATCCTTGTCAATATCTTCGACAACATCCCATCTCTTCCAGTACATTGTCGCCCCAAGCCCGTGCGGGTATCTCATACATGCAATTTGGGCAGCAGGAGGCTGACCTAGGACTGTAGGTCTGCAAAGGTCACACCTTGAGCTTTTTGCTTCTTCTCACGCATTCGTTTATAGCTAAATCCTCGCCGCAATTCTTATCAATCCCGCAATACATCACTTCGCCGTCTGCCTCTCGACGCGCGACGAACAATGAACAGAAGGCTAGATGAAAACGACTCAATGAAGTTAACCCTTCCAGACTTGATATCATCGTAGCCCCAGATCTATCGTGAGCTAGAGACGTTTAGTATTCGACCATAAAGGTCTCCTGTCCATGAAACACAACAAAGAGACAGAAATAATGACGAATGGTTCTGGCGCTGTATGTATGAAATACCCGAGGATCAACTGTGCCATCTAGGCAAAGGGGAAATCAATTTACTTTCGAGCGAGAGTCATTTAGCAAAGCCATCTCTAAATCTTGGTCGCTGGCGCCGCAAACGCAACATGGAGACATGGACAGAAGACCATTGAGGATACATGACTGCTGTGATTTCGACGAGTAATCTGAGACAACGTAGATTCTAATCTCTCAGGAATGGAGCACTCGGATTGATAATCGCAGTATTCATGGCAACAATCCATGTATCAGTTTTGCAAGCCATCACCTCTGTATCGGACTCAAGCGAGCAACTTCGAGCTTTCCACCGTCTCCTGGATCAATGATTTGTCGTATGCATGTTTCAACGTGTACCTGTTTCATTTGACTGATAACATTTCCCTGTGCACAACTGCAACCAAAAGACCTCTAGAACCCAAGGATATGCAAAGAGTTGGGCTAGGTACAAAAATCCGTCATAAGTTGAAGCGGTTGATTTTTCAGTCCCTTTTGTGTAATAAAGACCTTCTTCCCTACATAATTAGTCAGCTCTCTCCATCCATGAATTGAATGCAGCACATACACCGAGATCAACACGTTGTCTTTCACACACATATCAATCCGGTCGAAGTTCTTGCCCATGTCAAACTTCCACGACCAATGACCGTGTCTCTGGATTCCTCCCCTCGCTTTCGCCTCTTCATTAGACGCAGTTCCCTTTACCCAATACACTTCCCAACCATTCTTCCTGGTCAGCTGCTTTTGAACGTGGAGACCTCCCACGCCCGAGGTCAAGGTCTCTATTGTTTCCTCCCAAGTAGATGTGCTTCCACTTGAGTATTCACTTTCGAGATCATCTTCATCCTCATCTTCCCAGTCATCTTCGTCATCCTCATCGACTTCACCATTTTCTCTCTTAGAGTTTCGGTTCATATCAGGCTGATCAGGATTATCGACCAGGTAGAGGATATGACCGTCTTGGAAGCGATAAAATTCACAACCAGGATTGACAATCGTATCCAAACTTTTCGGCTGTATAGCATTTAATCGTTTCTCTCTATCCTCTAGTGCAGCAATTTTCTCTTGAACACTGAGCTTGTGGGAAGGATGTAAAAAGGGCGCTGTTAAAGGCACGGAGTAATGTTTGCGTCGAAATTCCAGTTGGAGTCGAGGAGTTGACATGTAGACATCATGGATATGCCTGTTAAGCTATTTTACATCACAGTAAGTGCTTATCTCACCGGGAAATTGAAATCACTCATTCTGATCATACGGAAGACATGGAGCACAGGCAAATTGTCGAGGATCTCGATGAGGATGTCCGAGTAGGCATCGTCAATGAAGAGAGGCCTTAGAGGGCTGATCCTACTCCTTCGTGACATTTTGCATAAATTTGTTGACCTATTTCGAAGCAGGAAAGAAAAAGCAATGAAGATGAGAGACTGGATGGTTTTGTTTGGCCAGATTAACGTTGTTGGGAAACCAAAAGGTTCCGCGCGCCTGCCAGCCAACCACAATTTCTAGAGGAATCTCGACTCTTGATGTCATCTAATAACGGATGGCACTGTTGTGCGTGTGGCTCATCGACTGAATTGGCCTCCGCTTTACTTTCGGCAAAGATCCACCGTTTCCCCCCTCACAAACTATATAGCTCATGACATATTCCAGTAGTGCATATCCGGTGGCTAACATCTCCCTTAGCTTCTGCGTTTAACTTCAATAATTACTTCTAATTACAACACTATTTTTAACTCTGACAAATGCAGTTTGCATGACCTGTAGTTACAAAGACGTTGTCTGAATAATTAAGCATACAAATAACTTCCCCATCATATACAAGAATTATCTCATTTATGTCTCGAAGTAATTCGTGTTATTAACGACGCCGCTATTTTTAGGTGAGTTTTCTAGTTTTCGATGACGTCGAGACGTCGTCCGTCCTAACACTCATGCAAGTGGAGGTTCGAAACGTCATAATAATAACTATGTATATATAATCTCAAAGCTTTTAGCGGAGCTGAAAAGCATATTCAGTACAAAGCTCCAGCTTATAATCTCATCTCCGTATACGATAGCAACATATCATGGCAAACTCTGAACCAGTACCCGACGAACATCGCATTCACCGAGTACGTTACCTTCATCCCCCTTTTTTGGTACGGCTGAACTCGTACTGTTATTGACCAGATTAATCACCCCGCTTTAGTTGACCGATTGGAGCTCCCACGATAGGAGACATTACCACAAGTTCCTCAATGATACTGTTGAATATGTAGATCAACACCCAAAGCCTCTACACCCCGTACTCAAGGAGTTTCAAGATGCAGTGGAGAAAAGTACTCGGCTATCAATGCTTTTTGATTTAATGTTCCAACAGGTCAGTACTGTGCATTTAGAGTACACGGTGTTGATAATTGTGTAGATTCCCCATAACAAAAAATACCTCAAAGACCCGTCGGGCAAGAGTAATCAAGTGCGCAACTTTAAACACCTCCTCCAGCTTCTCAACCACGTTATCAATACAGCTCCTCGATGGACCCAGGCAGCTGAAAATGTAGGACTGGTAGGTGTACCTGTGAATGCGCTGTTGGACTGGCCAATGGGTACGAATGCTGGGTTTTGTGTGTTCCAGGACCCTACAGTGAATGAACATGTGAGTTGTCACCGGTTAATTTTTCTGAAGGTATGTAAGTGCTGATTTAGGCTTTTGGACTAGTTGAAGAAGGTCCTCAACGTATGGGGTGAATTTCTGTCATCACCCGAATCTTCCGACGCTCTCTCCAACGATGAGACGGGGTGGCTCGGCCCTGTTGGCTTGCCTTCTCTCGAAAAGGTTGCCAATGTCGGCAAGACTTCTTACACTTTCGACCAATTCTATGAATGCGACCGCTCAGCCAAGCACTTCGGCTTCAGGTCCTGGGATGACTTTTTCACTCGTCGCTTCCGAGAACAAATTCGACCGGTAGCGTCTCCCCATGATGACAGTGTCGTTGCGAATGCCTGCGAGTCAAAAGTCTACAAGGTCGGCCGTGACATCCATGCTCGAGACCAGTTCTGGGTCAAGGGTCAACCATACTCTGTGCTCGACATCCTCGCGTTTGATGACTATGCTGAGCGGTTTGTTGGTGGCACCATTTACCAAGGTTTCTTGAGCGCCTTGTCGTACCACAGATGGCACTCTCCCGTTTCTGGGACTATCAAGAAAGCCTATGTTGTGCAGGGCACATACTTTAGCGAACCTCCTTTCGTAGAATTTAACGTCAACCAGAATGCCGACCCTCACGGAGAGACAACCAGTCAGGAGTACTTGTCTGCCACAGCTACGAGGGCTATCATCTTTATTGATAACCCCAAGCTTGGGTTGGTAGCTTTCTTGGGTATTGGGATGACAGAAGTGTCGACCTGTGAGATTACTGTGAAGGAGGGGCAACAGGTACAGAAAGGTGATGAGATCGGGTGAGTGACTTAACTTTCTGAAGGCAAATAACTCAGCTGATAAATCCGGACAGAATGTTCCACTTTGGTGGATCAACTCATTGTGTATTGTTCGAAAAGGGCGTCAACTTGGAAGGCTTCCCCGAACCCTCAGACCAGAATGTCCCAGTCAGGAGTCAACTGTGTATAGCCAAGTAAATCAACATATGTAGCAGTATCAAATCTCGAATTACTTGAGTGGCTGTTCTATAATCTCTTGGAAAGTGTATGAATGTACCATGTACAAGCAAGATCGTATGTAGTCTTTCGTGCCTGGTAGATTCTTCGTCACCCTCAACACTTCTGAATGCGGCTATCCCCCGCATACCCCTGATCCACCAGATCAAAATTCCTTTGCCGCACCTTATCCCTCCATCTCGTGTTCATGGACACTCTCCGATCTTCCTCAGTGTCTCCCTATCGGTGTTTTTGAACTCCCCTTCCATGATCTCATCCCTTTTACCCTCGACGTCTTCTTTCAGCCTGGCCTCCTGGACTGCAAGTACGACGAGGATATTCATAATCGCCAGACAAATGGCGTCCTCACTTGGAGACTCTCCGGCCGAACGAGCGTGACGAACCTTTCGACCATCATTAGTTTTTCCACCGCTTTTGCGCTTACCCGTATGGCAGGACATATGTCAAGTCAAAAAATCCCACGTGCTTTACCAGTAAGCATCAACCTCGAAGAAGCCAAGTTCCTTCCCATGGTGAACCAAGCCCGCCTGGCAGCCGGTGCTCTGATGAAATTCGAGTATGAAAATCGAATGGATAAGGATGGAAATTGGGTAAAGAATGGGGAGACGAAGAGAAGTTTGCAGAAACCTTCTGCGATCACCGGAGGAAGGAATGCACAGTTAAAGAAGATGTGGGCCAACTCGAAAGTCCGTGGTGGGCTGCACGAAACAAGCTTGGATGAAGTGTTCAATGATCCTGATAATAACGTTCACCGGTGTAATTTTGAGCAATACCCTGATACGGCCCATATCCGGATGGAATGCGCACCAGCGTTTAGTTCGGTGTATGGAGCAAGAGAAGTGAGATTGGTGGCAACTTTGGCGGAGGATGAGGTTGAAGTGCTTGATACAAATGGGTTGAAGAGAATTCAGTTCGTATTGAGTGTGAATGATTATAATAAACGGACGATTGTTTATCCGCTGAAGGGATTAGAAGAAGAGGCGGAAGAGGCGGGGCAAAAGAAGAGCAGAAAGAAGAAGAAAAAGAAGAAGGGAGCGTCAAATAGTAATGGGGAGGTGGAGCAGGTAGATCAAAATCATCTTATCCTCCAGCATTAGTCTACTGATTTGGGCGAACGGATCGGTCTTCGATTACATCAGTCACATCATTCCGAGGAACTTGCCATGTTTTTGAAGGAAACATTAATGCATGAACGCACATCGTTCCCGAACGATCAGAATGCGGCAATTCTAGAGATCGATATGGACATGCAAATGATGCCTGAAGTGAGGTTTGATGGGAATAATGTGTTGTTGAGCAGTTTCACTGTGAGTTATCTGAAGAAGGCGGGTGTTGGATGACGTTGAGAGTTAATTGATTGTACCTTGTTAGCCTACTGCCATCCATATCCTTTCATTCTGAGGTCCCAACGAGTCTACAGAGTGGTCAGCACCGAGAGGGACATGGCAGTTCCGCGACTCTGAGGATATCGGGCCTAGAGCACTAGGGCCGAATCAAGCAATTGAACGGTTGGTACCGAATGTCTGAGTGGGGTAAGGGGCGCTAACAGTAGTGATCAGTGCTACGAATCCGAAAGTCAGCGCATGGAGCGCAGATCTGTATCCATAATGTATATCTCCCCATATAATGTCCAACGCATATGATCATTCAAAAAGAGGATCTATCCCTTACAACATATGTGCCTGCTCTGGCACCGTAAACGCCAGTTTGCCTGTCTTTAAACCATGTTCCAGATTCCTCAAACAAACTGCTTCCATCTCCGTTTGTGTCTCCACCGTCACCGTTCCAACATGCGGCAAACAAAGTGCATTAGGGTGATCCAACAGCTCCTTTGTGATCTGCGGTTCGTTCTCGTACACGTCCAGACCACAGCCTGCAATCTTGCCTGATTCGAGGGCCCGTACAAGGGCGGCTTCATCGACTATAGGACCTCGAGCGGTATTGATAAGGATAGATGTGGGTTTCATTTTAGAGAATGTGTCGTCAGAGATGAGATGTTTGGTAGCGGCGGTGAGAGGAAGGTTGAGCGAGACAATATCGGAAGTCGCGAGGAGCTGGTCCATGTTCTCAACATACGTCGCCCCTGTTTCCTTCTCTTTTTCTTCTGTCAGTCGCCTTCGGTTATGGTATTGCACCTTTAAGCCGAAAGGCTTTGCCCTTCTAGCCAAAGCTGAACCGATGCCGCCCATACCGAGGATACCAAGTACTTTTCCTTGGGGATCGTGGGAGAGAGGGAGTTGAGAGTTGAATGTACCTTGACGGGCATGTAAAAGGGCGCTGGAGAAGTTGCGGATGGCACCGAGGAGGAGGAACATGGCGGTGTCTGCTGTGGCATTGTCGACGGCGGAGGGAACGTTGGAGACTTGGATGTTGCGGGCGGTACAGGGAGGGATGTCGACTGGTTTCTGTTAGTATGAGTTAAATGGGTGAATAGTAACGTACTTTGATCGCTGCAAGGTGTCAGCTAAAGTCCTTGTTTAAAGAAGTTTAAACTACTCACTAACCAGCACCGTTATGGGCAATGAATTTAAGATTTGAAGGAAGTTTAGAGACGAGCTCCTCATCAAATCGACCGGTTATCTGTCGCCTCGTGTCAGAAACGACGGCCACATATTATGACGGACAAAGTACTCACTTTGATAGACTCAGAAGCTTTAAAGTGCCTGTAAATGCCAGTGACATCCTTGTATTTTGTACCGAGATCATGAAGGAACTCTTCTCGCGTTTTGCTGGTGTTTGGCTGGATTTCATCAGGAGAGCCAGCTCAAGGTCAAGGAACATAGGACGTACGATGACGTTGGCGATCTTGCTGAACGATGATAACTGTGACTTTGCGAGCTTGATGGTGTCCAGGAAGAGGACTTTTGGGGCGTTGCTGAGTGCCATCCTGGATTTTGGTACTGAAATAAAGTAAAAGTCAACGAAAGATTAGTAAACCATATGACAGTCTCAGCCCATGCTCACCCGGCTATCTCGGCTCATTGACGCGATAAGCCGATTCTAATCGTTCCTGATTAACTTCTAATATCTGCTTTTAATCCCGTTAATGGTATAAGTCTATTAATGGGATCAAAAACTGATTGACGCGTCCAAGCCAATTCGCGTCCCCTTCTGCCATGAGAATTAAGACCGCACCGAAGCCAAAAGAACCGATGTTATCTTCATCTCCTTGAATACTTCCACATTTCACGTAGAATATAGATCCAAATTACGACACATTACAGTCTTCAGGGAGCCTCTACACAGGTATATAGAAACGACACAGGGGTTTGGAGAGTGTTGAGTCCTGGAACTCAGCTCCCGTGAGTCTCACTACGAGAGTCCTCGCTGTCACTTTTACTGACCGATCCTGCAACTCTCCTGAACATAACTGACATGCATGTAGAATCTAACGCTGTGCTAAACCATTCGAGACTCTGAAAAGCTAAGACCTATATGGATGGCCATGCCTCCGCAGGAATCAGTCTCATCACTAGCCTCATCAATTTCAGCCACCGAGACGACTCTCCCAACGCCTGACCTTCCATTCTCAAAATCATCGCCACGAGTTGCTCAGATGTCGGTAAACGAGATACCAGACGACGATGATGTCTTTTCACAGTCAAATTTACTCAACCGATCTGTAGCTCTTGGCAGCCCGGAAGAGTCCAAGACACCGCAAGCAGAAGTTCCTAGTATTTCTGTGGATAGCACTGTGGAAGTTGATGATGCGTCTCCCACGCCTCACACTCGTCATAACGCGACATCCATAGTATTCCCAGCTCCTCCTCCACCTATAATCTTGCATCGTGAGAATGGAGAAGAGTCAAGGAGAGTGACAGCACCAGGGACAGAGCTTCGAAGTAGTCATCGTCAAGCTGCCGCTAAGGGGCTGAATATTTCAGGGTTACCAGTACCAGAAATTACGACAAGCACGATTGTAGAGCAGGGAGATATAGAAGATGAACCAATCAAGGAAGATGAGGATGACGCATTACCAGAACTCGTCTCTCCTCGTCGACTCAACTTTGGAAACTCTGAAAACGCCCCTGTCAGCCCGGCGTGGCAAAGCATGGAGTCTCCTAATTCAAACCAATATTCACCTGGTGGGAAACGCCAGTCGATCCATCGTTTTTCATCTCAATCCGACTTGGAAGTCCCTTCACCCCTCGGTCCCAAATTCCGTCGTTTCGAACCTACTCCAAATCATGGTATCCACTCTCGAAACCTGTCCCTCTTCTTCCCGCAACCCGGGTCTATCCCGGGACCAAAATCTGCAAGTCCAGATTTGATCCCCAGTCCAGAGTTTGGGGAAACGACGCTCATACCGAGTGTTGATTCGTCGAATGAGAAGAAGGTGTTTGGTGGGGCAGGGAATTGGTCATTTGGACAAGCAAGGCCGGAAGGAGAAGGTTCCGCAGGGTTGTTGACGCCTGATGTGAAAAGGAGCAAGAGAAGAGGTCATCATGTGAGTGCTTGACTACTCGCCCTGAGCTTATATGATTCAGCACAAACATTCTTTATCCCATAACTTTTTCTCCTTCCTCGACCCTACACAAACAAACCCCGTTCTTTCATCCAACAAATCGTCCGCCAAAGCATCCCCCATCCCCGATGCTACCCCCGCTTCAGTCCCCATGCCTCGTCTCCCCTCCTCTGCTACCACTCAGGCCCTCTCTCCGCTGCCCTCATCCAAACTCGATCATTATAGTCGGTTCCTCCTCTCTTTTGCGTTTTTAGAATTCATCATCGGTGCGGGTTTATGGATCGAAGGTCAGATGAGCGGTTGGAGATGTCTTGCTGGCGTGGGGTACCTTGTGGTGTTCGATGCGATGGGAATCGCTGTGAGTATGGTGGAGAGGAAAGAAGGAGCCGGGTGGAGTAGTATCAGAAATCCTTTTGGGTACGTCATCTCTTCCTTACTTGGTGTCATATACTAACACTATCCTCTGATAGACCCTCGAGATTCATATCCCTACTCTACTTTGCGCAATCTCTTTTCCTTGTGTTCGCAGCGGTGTACATTGCCAAAGAGTCTATTGAACAGGTCATACTGGGATCAGGTGCGCATGACCATGCTGTGGGTGGACATGGTCATGAAGGTTCGCACAGTCATGGTGGCGAGGGTGAGAGATCGTTCCCCCACCTTTTGTTGCTATGTGCTGCTGCAGCCACTACATTCTCTGGGGGAACATTGGGAAACCATTGCAAGTTGGTGGATGGTACGTCAGGATTTTTGTTCATGTTCTGAACAGTTGGCTTATATGACATAGCCGTTGGATCACTGTTCTTGACACCAACTTATTTATCTTTCCCTATCGTCTCTCGCTATTCAGCTTTATTGGCGAACCCATTCAGCTTTACAATTGTCGTATCCAGTCTCGGCATCCTGCTAAGCACCTTGATTGTCCCTCCGTACGCCTTTCGTTCCCTGCTGAAATTATTCACTAACACTTCAGTAGGGCCTCGCTCCACTCCCTCGACGCCCTAATCTCCCTCCTTCTCACCCTGTTCACGTCAAGCCTTTCTTACCCTCCCACCATCTTTTTCGCCCACATCCTCCTCCAAACAGCCCCGCCTTCGTCTACTCCGCAAATGATCGGCCTCAAACGCGCTCTCAGAGAGATCAAAGGAGACCGCCGAGTCCTAGGCTTGGGAACTGTGAGGTGTTGGGCGGTTAGTGTGGGTAAAGGTGGTTGGAACGAGTTTGAGAACCATGGTCAGAGTAATGCGAGTCGACAGGGATCGATAGCTTCGTCGCCTGTCGTTACGCCTCGAGCGTCAACAGAATTCCCTTCCTTTCCAGCATCAACATTCTCATCTCTACTCAAAGATAAAGAAGAACCCTCTGCACCTCTTGTGGTTACCCTCACAGTCCATGTTGATTCAGATCTGGGTGATCAAGAGGTTTTAGATGTAACGAAGATGGCGTGGAGCAGGGTGCATCAGGTGGTTGGAAAGGGTGGAGGGGAAAGAGGGGAGGTGAGCGTTAGTGTGAAAAGGGGATGGGAGGGTGTTGAAGAGATGTAGATGTTCATGTGCATTTAGAGATTATCACACATAGGGCTGTAGCTTGTGAAGCTAAAACATGTATTGTTGTCACGAGTAATGGATAAGGTTTGTCTACTCTCCCGAATAGTTTGTCCACTCTCCTGAATCAAATCAGGCAGAAGGCCCTCTTTTGGTCAGTATCCCAGCACTAGTGAAGGGAAGTCCGAAAGTGACATTGGGAACCGGGCACTGCGGTCTCTGTCTTTTGAGGCATGGCGAAATTAGAGTTTCCCAATGATGTTGTGTACTACTCAAAATGCATATCATGCTCTTCTTTCCATCCTTTTGTTCCTACTCCCATCCTTAACTGACAAGCTTCAACGTTTCGTCGGTAGGGAGATACGCCAACTCGTTGACGGTAACCCTCTCCTTATCCCAGACCCCCTGGACCCAATAAGGGTCAGACTTAATCCTTTCCCAAGCTTCTTCAATAGTAGGGAACCGGTAGAGCATGGTGGATCCGAGGGTGCCGGTACCAATCTGTCCAGCAGGGACCTCGACCTTGGGGCGGGTGTTGGAGGTAGCAGAGGCTTCGTCCATGTAGGCTCGACCGAAAACTGTGGTGAGTTCCTGTCAGCTCTGCCTCGCCATGATGGGTTAATGAGAGGGTAAACGTACGCGTAGTACCAGCCTCTCGAGACACCTTGCTACCTGCACATGGCATCAGTATCTACTCCAAACTTGTTGCCTGATGGAGGGAGCGGAACTGACCAGCAAGATGAGCTTCACGGGCAGCGAGACGCTTCTCGAAAACGTTGGGGTAGTCAGGGCAGACGCAGAGGTAGAGAGGCATCTTGTTTGCTTGAAAATGGAACTTCGATTTTGAGATGATGACGGGAAAAAGAGTCCGAGTCGGGCCCCCTCTTGACCTTTTTATGCAAGTTATCGCGTTTAAACGCTTGCAATCTCGGCTTTGAAGTGGCTGCGGTGAAAACATGAATTCCCCGCCTTATCCGGCTACGAGTCCGTAATCTTTTCTAATTGGGCGCTTGTGATCATTGTAAATTTGTTGTTTCGATGGTAAAAGCAGTGCTATTTAGATGAGTTGGGATCCACAATAAGACCAAAAAGCTGCCGAAAGATGGTAAAGCGAAAATGAGTGTCAAGAAGTGACGGATAGGAAGCGGGGTTTGTATTAAATAGCTGGGGATGGCCGCTTCAAAATCATTCAGAAACGGTGATCGTGAGCGAATACTGGTGGACGGACAGGGCATACAATCAATGTCCCGATTTCAACCAAAGCAGCTACACAGGGCGCAAGAAAGTACAAAAAGAAAACACGAAGAGCACGGATTCGGAGTCATGACCATGGATACATAATTATGCTACGCTTTTAGACTTCTATTTCTCCTCAACAATCTTGTTAATCAAGGTACCAACACCATGGGAAACAAATACTCGGAACTCGTCGCCATCCTTGAGAGTGATTCGTGGAGTAGATGACCATCCGACACCGGCAGGGGTACTATCACAAACGCGTCAGATAACGGTATTAACGGTGACAAAAATGGGGACCTACCCAGTGATGATGATCGTACCAGCAGGAAGAGTGGTACCTTGGGAAAGGAAAGAAACAATCTTGGGAACAGAAAAGATCAAGTCACTATACATACAAGTTAGTTCCGCCAGAATACAATCACGAACAATCTACTCACTCGAGGCGGCTAGATTGGACTGTCTTTCCGTTAAGAGAGCCCTCAATCTTGACATCGGAGAACTTGTTGGCTTGGTTCTTGTTGACGAGGGCCGGACCAATAGGGCAAGCGCCGTCGAAAGACTTGGAATAACACCATTGAGACTGGGCGAACTGAGCTTCTCGGGAGGAAACGTCGTTGGCGGCGGTAAAACTTTGCAGAGTCAGCCAGGAAGCTATCATTTTTTAAAAACTGCATGGGCTCACCCAAGGACGTAGTCAAGAGCCTCCTCTTCGGAAACGTTCTTGGCATCCTTGCCAATCACGAATGCGACTTCCGACTCGAAATCAGCAGAGTTGGAAGCGACAAAAGCCTTGGGGATAATGGTAGGGGAAGGAAAGGGATCGGCGAGAGATGTAGAAGGCTTCATAAAAAGGGTGGGGATATCGGGCATGGGAAGATTGACCTCCTTAGCGTGGTTAACGTACTAGAAACAACCACCGACGATCAGCCTCACAACATCCAAAAACATTCGAAATTCTCTTGAAAAGAACTCACATTCAGACCGATACATCGTATCGTGCCGACTTCAGACTGGGCTAATGGGCTCAAAAGCCTCTCGACAATTTCCTTTTTGCCAGTCTTCTCTCCGGGGTTGAGGACAGAAGTACCAGAGAACACCTCAATTTCGACAGGTTTTGACTCGTACGCGGCGAGACCGATGTCGAGGTCGGCGTTGACCGGTTCACCAATAAGCGGTGTGGAGGAGGATTTGGGGACGAATCGAACAAGTCGAGAGAAGGAGGACATGGCTCTGATGTTGTGTATAGGAGAAAAAGCAGGTCGAATCAGAGTAGTTATACAGGGGAGCATTATCTGAACGAGCAGAGAGGGAAGCACGTCAGTTTGGTTCAAAATATAGCAAAATCGCAATCGCCCACAACTCGGTCGGCCCGGGTTATGCCGTAATATCCTGCGGGGGGAGGAGGCCCCAAGGTCTGGCGGACTCCTTTTTTGATAACCCGCGGTTTGATCGCCGCTGTTTATTCGCCATCTCCGCAGGGCGGGACGGGATCAGCTGCCGGTTGCTTTGTGGGCTGGCAAGAGCGGGTGCAAAGAAGCAGCCTGAAAGACAACTGGCAGCAACTAAATTACGCACGCATCCACTATGCCGCAGCCGAAGGATCTTTCAGGTGGATCGGCAGCCCTATGTCACTTTTATAATAATTCAATCTCCAGCTTTTGAATTGCGTTTCCATCCATGTTCACTCGTCTTTCTCGCCCTGCCACCCGCATTACCAGCACATACATCACCACCAGAGCCATGTCCACCCCTTCTTCCACTCCTGTTAACCTCATTTCTGTCAACACTGCCCCTGACAGGGCCAACAAGGTCATTGGTACCGTCATTGAGAACGTCAAGGACAAGTACAGCATCATCCACGCCGGTAACTCTACCAGTGAGTATTATTAGAGCGAAGGAGTAAGAAGGAAGGCTGAATGCAAGATAGCCATTGAGGGCGTGAAGCCTCTCCTCGAGTCAACTCAACCCCCTCCCGGTATCCTCGTGAGTCTATTTCCGTCACGCGCGACTCGGCACTTGACGCTGACCCTTTCGTCTAGTTCTGTGCTTCCATGGTGTGTGCATTTTATATAGGTATCTCAACCTTTGCTAACCCCAAGCTAGTGGACTCCTGAACAACAAGAAGAGATCCAGCGAATTGCACGAGAGACTATCCCCGGTATCAAGACGCATGCTATCCCCACTGGTTTGCAAGTCCAGGTCGGCCCTGAAGGTATCGTCAAGTACTTGATGGAGAGGATCGACGAGATCATGACTCAGAAATAGATTTGGAAACGGCATATTGCATGAATAACGGGTATTTGGGAAATATCAACGGACAGCGGAGCAGCAGGTACGGAAAGGTCTACTAAGAATTTCCAGTTTGGTGAAATAGACACTCATTATAAATGGCACGCTGATAGAATGTCCACCAAAATGGCCTGCTTTCGAGCATGGAGCTACATTGTGACGTGCATGATAATTCTATGATACACTAAACAACAGGTGAACGGCCGAACTAATTGCCTATACTACCAAACGGGAAAAGATGTTTCCTGTACCAACCCCGCGTCAGCTCAAGAAGGTCAAACCTCAAACTTGGAGATAACTCACCAAAAGTCATCATCGTCAGCAGGGAAGATGTCATTGTACTCTTTATTCGGTTGGATGCCTGGCACTGTGCCCATCTCTTGTGCATCTTCCAGCGAAGTCGCATTCATAGGTCCGGCGCCAGCAGGAGGAGGCACATACCCGTTTGGCTGACTCCACAGATATCCTTGAATCATCTCTTGCGCACTTGAAGGTGCCCAGTTTTGAGGGCTAGTTTGATCTGCCGCAACAGCAGAACCAGAGTTTGACAATGTTTTTTGTTGAGTATGCTGGGAGGTGGAAGTAGCGTCGACAGAAGTGTGGGGATATGGTTCAGTCATGAAGGATGCGAGTTGCCATTCGGGGGATACCCCGCTGAGAAGATGCTTGAGGAGACGGTGTGTATAGGCGGCCATGTCGTCGGAAGAGCAAGACGCTTCTTCGATTGAGAACTGGATGTCGGAGAGGGTACGGATGACGCGTGCGCGGTCGGCAGAGGTCATCGGTGAAATGTTCTAATTTGTTATGATAGCTAGTCAGACAAGAACCCAGCAAGGTTTTAGGGATGAACTCACTTTGATCAGCCAGATGGAATTGACTGCCAGGGCAACCCAAGTCAGGTTAAAGCAATAAGGCAAGTAACCATACGGTACAAAGTCGTTTTGAACCACCAGCGCTACTCCTAAAGCAGCATCTACGCACTCGGAAAAAGCTATTGACAGCGGCGAAGGCTGGGTAGTATCCAACACTTGACCAGGTGCTTCGTATCTCGCAGTAAATAAAAGTCTATACTCGCAAATGTGGAATCGGAAGTATGAATCACAGAGCCTGAATGTGGAGATTTGAGATTGAACAAAATTATAGCGTTCTGTTTAATGATCAGCTTTTCGGTCTACTTGAGGAGCTTGGAGCGCGATATACCATTATCCTCCAGCCAGCGATTCCTCCATCTTTTCCATTCGAGCTCTATCCAGCTCAGCATCCGCATGTTGGAAGGATCGCCGTTCATAGCTCCAAGACTATCGGCGTAGAGACGGCACATTCTGCTAAAAGTGACCAAGGGGCCGAGTGAGGATTCTCCAGGAGTAAGAAGATGGGAGTGTTCCAGCACCCAGTCGGCAGGATCGTCGACATCTTCTTTGATCATACGCGGAAGTGAGTGATGGATGGCCAGGCTTCGAAGCATTAGCATGGAAAATTAATGGCAAGTGGGGAAAACATACTGATAATCGGCAACAATCAGGTCTAGGTGTCGTCAACAAGTGCGTGTGAACAAAAAAGCATGCTTACTGAACCATGCCCTCTCTCGATTCAGAATTTCTCTAGCCTGTCTTTCAGCTTTTGGCAGCGGCCTAGGGCCTCTTGTGTCCAGTCGCAACTCTTGCGCTAACCGGATAGCATACCCAACTCTTCTAAAACTCGTCTCGTCATCTGGCTTCTTCCAATGTGTGAGAAGGTTTAAAGCCTGTACGATCTCAATCGAACATAATCCAAACTCGACCGCCTGGCCTACAAACCTGTTCGACAGAAGCAGACATGCAGAATAAGCCTTGGGACGCATGATCCGCGCAGTGACGGTGAGAACCGCAGTGAAGAGTAGAGGTGAATGATGTCGGCAGTATGTAGCATTGTGGATGACTGGGTCGAGGATAGCGACAGTCGCGTTCAAATGGCGGAAATAACTGGAATTTGTCAGCATAGCTCAATTTTAGAAGAGTATGGTAGACGGAGAAGGGCGAAAAGCTGGATTAGTAGGCAGGAAGGAAGAAAAAGCGAGGCGTCCAGCATATCAAAGAAGGTGGGAAGGGAGGGTCAGGAAATGAGAGTTACAAGACACTTACAACTCAAACATTTCGAACGCATCCTGATCTGTTAATAATCCCGCTCTCACTGGATCAGGACAGTCAGGCCTCAATCGCTGTATAAGGATGTCCTGGTCTTGTGTCAACACATTGCTACTTGGAGCAGGTTGTCCAACGAACGCTGTACGCAAAATCAGCGTGTCCTTCGAGCTAGTATGGAAAAGTAAGACTGACGCGACGAGTCTCCTTCATTGGGGATAACGTGCGAATAATGAATTCCAAACCGGCCAATGGTGTTTGTCCTTCTACCAGTCAAAGCGATCTCCTCGTGTGGTAGCTTTTTGTGTGTAGAAGAGGCATCCGCTTGATGGCTCAAGAAGCTGGTGCTTTCATTGGCAGAAACGAGCGAAACATCGTTGACTATCGATGCATGTCGTGCATTCTGAGATATTGCTGGGAGAGACGAAGGATGTGATTGGGGAGGAACTGACTCAAATAAGCCTCCAACTTCGGTGTCGGCAATGCCTGTGTTGGGAATGTCTGCCGTAGATGACATGCTACTAGGGACGGGATCGTGAGATGGGCGAGCTGAGGACTGATTCCGTTCGAGGACCTTCTTCTTCCTTCCGCGACGATGTTTCGTGTATTGGCAGACTAGACCATGCCCTTGACATCTTCGACAAGTAGTATTGGCATCCGGGGTGTTGCACTTTCTCTGCAAGGAACGGTCAGTTTGCCGCACTGAATGGCCGGTTAAAGGTCACCTGCCTTTGCTGCTCGGCACTGGAGACAGCTTACTTTGCTGTTAATATGAACCAAGTGAGTTCAGCCCATCGCGCGGAAGAAGGTCGTGCTGCTGCGTAGACACTCACGCTGGGGCCTTCTTGAAGGCCGAAGGGCCTGCTATGGGCTGAGAAGGGCTAGGAGCATCGTCCATGTCCATTATTCTCTCAAAGAAGTATCGTATATATGATTTGGAATATGCTGAAAAAATTGATCCCGGTCAGTTTGATGGTATCGTGATAATGAGAATACAGGAAGGGACAGTTGCAGCGGATGGGGGGAGGGAGATAGTGGAGTGTTTCGGTGAGCCTAGATTGTATAGCTCGAACGTCCGCATCTACATCGCAGACGAAAAATACTCCCGCTCCCCTTCGGCCATAAAAGCACCCGTAACATCGGCCGCAAACTTGGCTAAGACTAAAAATGAGCCGCCCCGATTGGGTAAAACGGCCCACAAGTCCCCTTGGTAACGTACTTCTTGCCTGTGCCGCATGCACTTCGCCTTCGACAATGTGGGTGAGTTTCTGGATAAGATCGTCTATGGCGTGGAAACAATCGACCAACAGCAGCATCTTCTCATGTTTCATGATGGTATGCCACTGTACGACAACGGTTCGCAAATCATAGGAAAGTCATGTCGGGACCTTTTGACTTTCGCTTCCCCAACAATTCCCCGAACCGCGACCGCCACTTTGCCCAGCAAGAATTGTCCGATTCGGATAGATTCCTGATGCGTCCCTTGCGCTGTATTTTTATTGCTGTATGCGGCCACTTGTTGAATTCGATAATCGCCTTTATTGACCGTCGCCGTCAACCCCACATTAGGATTCGGCACACTCGGAAGAGCTGAGATGATCGCTGCCATGATAGAAGAGCAACTTCTTATTTATTCAGCAATACGACCTCATTTACCCAACGACTTTTACCAAACCCTTCCAGACTGAGACAACATCCAGCATTACTATACCTATACCATGACTGTCATTCCTGTCAACTCTGGCTTCGTCCTCCAAGACGATCCTTCTACCCCCCGTACCGATGCTACCGTTCACTTTCGTGACATTCTCCCCAAGCCTGACCACCCCCGAGTCGCTGGCGTTCACACTCATAGCGCGCTTTCTTGGTGCCAATCTCGACGAGAAGTCCCAGCTCCTGGCTGGCTGATCAATCGTCTCGACATCAAGAACATTGAGAGACCTTACAAAGGTTTTTCATCTGATGGCAAGCCAGACCCCACCATCTTCCACTACGAGCAGGACGAAGGAGCTCCTGTCGAGGCCGCCGTTGAGGCAGTCAACAAGCTCCTAGAGAATCTGCCTGAGAAGGCGAAAAGGGAGGTCATCAAGGGGGATGTCGCCGATGACGATGAGTTCAGAGCTTGGTCCAACCCCGAGCTTTATGTTAACCCTGGTATGTCTCATTCTCGATCACTAGATGGCGTGAGCTGACTCCTTTGCAGGCGGTATTCGATTGGACGAAACCACCACCGAGATCCAAGAACTCGTTCATGGTGTCCTCAAGGCTTCTCTTTCTCCCGAAGGTTACAAGAAGGCGGCAGGCTGCACATTCACCAACCACTTTCTCGGCGAACTCGTCAATGGTCTTGCTGTCCTGAACAAGGACTCTTACAACTTCCGACTCTTTTTGCCTCCTGCCACTCGAGCTCCTAGCCTGACCGAACCTTGGGGCTGGTCTTTCTTTGGCCATCACTTGTGTTTGGCCGTTTGTTTCGTCGGCAAGAGGATGATCATCGGCCCCACATTCATGGGCGCTGAACCTGATCGAATCGACGTTGGCCCTCACGAGGGTCTCCGACTTTTCAGCCAAGAGGAGGTCCGAGCCCTCAACCTCATGAGGGACCTCAGCCTGGAGAACCAGAAGAGGGCTCAGATCAGTGAGGGTATGGACTGTGCTTCTGGTCTGTCTGAGGATAGGTGGAACCCATTCGACGAGAGGTGAGTACCTTTTAAAACATGCTCGAAGAAACGCTGACTTTTCAATTAGACACCTCGGTGGTGCGCATCAAGACAACCGAGTCGTCCCCTTTGAAGGATGCCCAATCTCTGCCTTCACCCCCGAACAGAGAGAAGAAATCTACGCCATCATTCAAGCATTCAATATTTATCTCCCAGAAGGTCCAATGAAGTACAAGATGCAGCGAATCAGGAAGTTTGAAGACCAGACTTACTTTGCTTGGATAGGCAAGTTCGGTCTTGGTGACCCTTACTACTTCAGGATTCACTCTCCCGCCACCTTTTGTGAAGTGAGTTTCCCCTTGCTTTTTCATTCATAAAACAAGAAGCAAAAGCTGACATTTACACCATAGTTTGACTTCCACTGTGGTATCTTCCTCACCAACACTTCTCCCGCCAAATGTCACGTCCACACTGTTAACCGTCTTCCCAATTGTGAAGACTACGGCAAGGCACTCATCAGGCAATGGAAGGAAGAAAAGCAGGGCAAGAACTAAGGGAAGGATTCTGGAGATTAGATTATTGCAACGTTGCATTTCTGGTGTTTTAATGTATTTATCTTTTGTACCCAAAATTGGCATGGATGAGACTATGACTCGTGATTTCTCCTGGAAAGGCGTTTGGCAAATGTCTACAGCGAATTACATGACCCATAAATATCTGACAAACCTAAAATTATATTTTTTAGTGGGGAATGATTGATTGGGACACCTGCGGCTCTGCGTCGCAGTTGGCAGCCAGCTGCAAGTCAAATGTTTGCCCCTTCTCATGTCTACGATTTCGTCCTGTTTTCCGTCTTTTCCTGTACACAACCATTATAACTTCCCAGATTACATCAAAACAATGCTTTGAATATGTAACAATCTCACACTGTAGACACATCGTTTTCCACAAACATCAACCTTTTACTGTCCGATAGCGCCCTTCCTTGACCTTGTGACGTATCAGAAGATCATCCTTCCCCCACAACTCCGGGCCGGCCCCACAACGTGCCGACGTACTCCTTGTCTATTACATATTAGGAGATTTTTATTTAATCTTTTCTTCTTTTATTACTCACCGCATATTGAGATTAGAACGCCGTGAGAATAGACACCGCAACTGTCGTAATCAAATTGATAACCCCGCAAGGCAATCTATTATCGACTAACTCGAGTTTCTGAATTTCCATCCCAATAAACTCGGTAACTTCACGCGAACAAAGCATGGTGTCCTGCGGGATTCGGCACGATCATATGTGCTTTTCGACTGCCGATTGCTTCCATTTGCCTGGCATGTAGCATCCTGCATTATTTGTTGTTAATATAAGTAGTACCGCGGGCCGTCAAGGACCCCCACTTTCTCTTTCCCAGTTCATCAAATTAACGCTTTACTCACTTTCAACAACTAAGCAAGCAGTCAACATGGCACCTATTCTTGCAGACGATCTTCGCATTCACATGTGAATTACCCATTTCCCTTTGGACTCGGGATTCCCCTCGCTGACAACTTGCGATTAGCATTGGCGCCGGTATGGGAGGTATGGGTTCTGCCCTCGCTCTCGCCAAACAAGGTTATACCAACATCCACGTTTGGGAATCTGCTAGAGAAATTGGAGAGGTTGGCGCTGGTATCAACATTACCCCTAACCTTTCTCGTATTCTCGACGGCTGGGGAGTTTTGGACATTGCCAGGGCGGAAGCTGTTGCTCTCGATGGCGCTAGTGTACTTAGTAAGTTGTCTAGTTATGCTATTCGAATGTCAGCTGATTGATAATAGGGTGCGCTGAGGACGACGTTTTGACTTCTGTCGACTTCCAGTACATCGAGAAGGAATTCGGCTACCCCTTCTACGTGAGTTTCTTATTCCTAATCTCCAAAGCTTTATTCTGATCTCTGCGAGCTGTAGGTTGTCCACCGATCCGCCCTTCAAAAATGTCTCGTTACCGGTGCCATGGACTCTGGCGTCGTCAAGCTTCACTTGGGTAAACTCATCAAGGAGTGGGACTTTGACAACAACCGATTTTTCGTTACCAGCCGGGACCAGGCGAACGGCACTGCCAACGGTAACGGCTCTACTGGCGAGTGGGTGGAAGGTGATGTTATATTGGCTGCGGATGGTGTTAAGAGCAAGGCTCGAGGAGCTATGTTGAAACGAAAGGGAGAGGAGGATCACGGTAAATATTTGCATAGTGCGAAAAACATGCGACTGACTGTTGTTAAATCAGTTGAGGACACTGGCCAGGCTGCCTATCGAATCATCGTCAAGCGATCCATGATCAACGAGGATCCCGAGCTGTTGCCCTTCTTCACCGGCTCTCACTCTTACCGATGGATTGGCGAGAAACGACACATCATTGTAGGTTTTGTTTCCACTTATCTAACGAACTTCACTTACTCTCTATCTCATAGGCTTACCCCATCGCCTCACACGACCTTTTCAACATGTCCACCGCCCACCCCGACCGTCGATTCGTCGAAGCCGACTCCTGGACTGCTTCTGGTTCCAAGGAAGAAATGCTGGACATGTTCCACGATTTCTGCCCTCGGTATGTTTGCTTTTCGGACCTATCATTTTCACGACGAGCTAATACGCCCCAGAGTCCAAAAGCTCCTTCGTACCGTTCCCGAAGACTCTGTTCTTGAGTGGAAGCTCCGAGTTCATACCCCCTTATCCCACTGGGTCGACGGTAACACGGCGTTGGTTGGTGACGCTTGCCACCCTACTCTTCCCCACTTGGCTCAAGGTGCCGCTCAAGCTGTCGAAGACGCTGCTGTTCTCGGTGTCGTTCTCAGCAAAATTAAGTCCAAGGAGGAGATCCACAAGGCTCTGCTCGTGTACCAGGTGAACTTTCTTTCCACTCTTTCTGACGTCTTCGTGTGTTGATGTACAATAATAGGCTCTCAGGAAACCTCGTGCGGACTGGGCTGTGTTGACCGCGGCTGCCAATGGTAAGGGCTTGCACCTGGGCGCCGGTAAGGACCAGGAAGCTAGAGACGCTGCTTTCAGACAAGCGAAGAAGGAGGGTGGTGAGAACCCCGACAAGGCCATCGACCAGTAAGTTTATACTGTCAGAAGCCAAGGAGCTCGCGACGCTGACTTTCTACAAGATTGACCCAGAAGATATTATACGCTCACGACTGCGCGAAGGAGGCTGAGGAGCGATACGCGGAGCTTCTTGCTGAGGTTGTTTAATTTTGGGTTCATTTTTGTACAAAAGGAAAATTTTCTTGCATCGACTACTGTGAGCTGTATGAATATGAAACATCGTCATCTTCATGATATCTGTCTCACATTACATTTACGAAGTGATTTCTGAAAGCTTGATCTAGTAAAGGTTAAGGTATGACCAATGATGATTGGAAGGAACAACCATCTTTCCCCTGCATAGCTGACTGAAGGAGTTGATAATGTCATCGTACTTAAAGGAGAGGTGCAAACAAGTTGCTACGCCTTGTGGCTTCCCGGTCAAGACATCATCGCTATTGCTGTTGAAAAAGGAGAAATCTTCAAGCAACCCCAAATGTACTTCATTGCCAAAACGAGGAGTTAACTGAAAAAACAATGGGTCGGCGAGTAATAGGAATGCCTCAGCATAGCTCTAAGCACAGATATGTCCGACATGCCGGAGTGAGGTCCTACCGATCACGTTACCATATGATCTCAAGAGTGCTCAATGTTACATTTCAATACCCGGATCATTCGTAAAACAGACAATAACGCATAACGCAGCAGAGCCATTCGTCAGTACAGATGTGAAGTAGTTCAAAAAAAAAAAAACTTTTTTATTATTTGCCTTCAAATAGAAGACAAGCGAGATGGATTGAGATGGAGGCTTGCAGTACCAGCGCTTGTTCCCGGTACGTTATGGGAAGGCGTCGTCAGAGTAGACAGGACATGTATCGGCCCTTTTTTCTTTTGTCTTACCAATAAAATGCCGCTCGAGCAACCCCATCACCCCAGAGTTCCAAAGTGTAGCCCCCTATGCGGAGACCTAATCGTGCCCGATCCCCGCTGATTAACCCTTATTTCTTATCGTGCCTTAAAGGCCCAGGTGCTAAGCTGCGTAACTTCCGTCATTTCTTTTAATAAAATTGGGAATTTCCTAGATCTAAGCTTCACCAGTGCGGGGACTTGAAATTGATAAAAACTTGGGGCACCGTCTCATGTGACTTGCGGACCGGCGGTTCAGTAATGACTGCGCGATGAAGGTTGACCAATGTTGTTCGACGTTCTGTGTGCTCACAGCGCCGTACGTCGTTCAAAGCTAATCTCTTCCGAAGTAGAAACAGAGCAGAGAGGCTGCGCATCAGCTATCGCAGGTAATTCAAATAGCGTATACTGCATTAACAGGAACAAAAGATTTCGCCGCAAGTGAATACGAAGCGTTTGTTTAATCTCAATCAAATCATTGACGTTGTCGGTTTTCGACAATGATCCACATCAGGGCATGGGACCTGAATCTTTGTGTCGAATGAGCGCGAGAATATATAGAAGAGGGTGAGGAGAGTTGGAAGCTATTCATCTCCATTCATTCAACATGTCGAAATCCCTTAACATCGCGAGCTCGAGCCGCAGTGACATTGAGAATCAGCAATACCATCATCATGAGCACCATTCAGCTCTTCTTCAAAATGGCAAAGACCCATCTTTACCTGCCAACCACCCCATTAACGCACTCAGTGCCATGAGAAAATTCTTCATTCTATGCACTTTGAGCTATAGTGGTTTCCTCGCCAACTTTGGGTAGGTCTTATTAATACTCCTTTTGCACCCAGCCTAACTAGTACTCAGTATTGCCATCATTCAAGTCGCTTTCCCGTGAGTCAAACATCTTCTTCGTTCCGAAATTCAAAATTGATTCTTGAGTTTCAGGACCTTGGGTAAAGCTTTTGGTGTGGAAACTTCTATGATTCCTAATACAATTGGCTACTATCTTCTTGGTTTTGCCTTCGGTCCCCTCTTTTGGAACCCTCTTTCCAAGGTGAGCATTTCAAATCCATCAACGATATGGCTAGACTAATCGTGATGGGAAGACAATTGGTCGACGCCCAGTCTACCTTTTGGGTTCCGCGCTCTATATTCCTTGCGTAATTTGGATGGCACTGTCACCGTCCTACGCATGCTTCTCTGTCTCTCGACTCTTCTCCGGTTTGACCTCTTCCTTCAGTCAAACTGTGCCTCCGGCCACCATTGCCGATATTTTTATCAAAGAGGTTCGAGGCCACAAGATGTCTATGTACGCCGTTGCAGTAGTCATCGCTCCAGCAGTCGCTCCCCTTTTCAGCGGCATCATCGTCGCAAAGACAAATTGGCATGTCCTTTTCTGGCTGGTCCTCGGGCTTGCGGTTGTCCAATGTCTTCTTTACTTCTTCGTCGTGCCCGAGACTCTATGGAATGAAGACTTCTCCACTCCTTTGCAAAGTACCGACGCGCAACCTACTGCCCCTAGCCCCGAGCCGAGCGAGTCCTACAACAAAGATGACTCATCAAAACCCGTCATAAGGCATCTGGAAGAAGCTCACCAAGACCCGACGACAATGCAAGGGCATGTAGGTCCTGCATGGATGCCATGGCAAAGGCCCATGGAGTATCTGCAGGTCTGTCTCTCCCCTTTTCTAATGGTAAGTCATCACTTTTCCCTGCCTTCCTTGATCGAACGACATGTGTTAATCATTTGTGCGCTATCCATGACAGCTTCGTTATATCAGCATTGTCATTCCTTCCATTTATTACGGTTCACTTTTTGCTTGGTCCATTGGCATCACCATTGTCATGCCTCAAAAGTTTGAAAATGCTCCTTATAGCTTTGCCACCATTCCCTTGGGTACTGCCTTCTTGGCGTATGGATTGGGTGGTATTTTAGGTAAATGGTCTGGTGGCCTTGTAGGCGACAAAACTTGCTCTTATTTGGAGCGCAAATATGGCCATCGACAACCTGAACACCGTCTTTGGGCCCTCGTAAGTCTTTTCAGTCAACTTCTGGAAGGATTTATGCTGATTACTACTGTGTTAAGATACCTATCCTTCCATTCATGTTTATTGGTTTGATCATCGTCGGTATTGTCACTTCCAAAGAGCTCCACTGGATCGGATTCCTCATTGGAGGCGGTCTTTTCTTTTTCTGTCTTTCTGCTGCTACTGGTTTATTACAAACTGTACGTCTTCACATTAACCTTTTCAATTTGCTCCTTGTATGGTCGCTGATCCTTTCATCTGCAGTACGTCCTGGAAGGCTATATGTCTCGCTCTATGGATACTCAAGCTGTCTTCATCTTCTTCAAGTCAATCTGGGGCTTCGTCATTCCCTTCTTTGTCTGGGACTGGGGAGCAGACCATGGTTTCCTTGAGGAGTACGCTGCTCAGGGTGCTCTTGCTGCCGGCTTGGGTGCGATTCTGTGTGCTGTCTTCATCTGGAAAGGCTACGAGATTAGGAAATGGCAAGGTATGCCCGTTTCTCCTCGATAGATGGAAAAATGATGGGGGAGAGAACTATTTTGGATTTATTCCTGGAAAGGCTGCTTTACTGTCTTGGAAGGTCGTGGAAAGGAGTTTCGTCAAAGGGAGGAGAAAGAAGATCAAAGTGTAACTTCAATGAACAAGTACTCGTTTGTAGCTGGAAATGAAGAAATGGCATATTTGTGTTGTACTTACCGATTTTGCTTTGTCGTCTTCCGGGTTAGTAATAGTGCGTGATGATATTTCATGAAATGTGAAAGAGTTTTGAGAAGATATAATGCCTTTGTCCAAGCTAACTCGCTTGAGTTTATTTCTTCCTTCCGTCTTCCAACAACCAACTCCGTTTCAATATATATTCATATCATGGTCAGAGCTGGACCCGTAGTTGTTGGTTGAAGACTTTCTTTTTCCTTCAAAGGGCGGCAGTTGACAGTTGATGCTTGGCAGCCTTTGGCAAGTGGAGAGCTTCAATAATGAAAATCAAGGCCATATAGTATGGAATATATATATGGGATGGTGCGGGCAATGACCGGGTGTGGAGTTTGTTGACGAGGTTTGGAAACCAAGGGCCTCATTGTTGTACCTTGGTAAGCCATAATGCGTGACGTACGTATGGGGCAGCGGCAAGCCGAACTGGTAACTAAAACAGTTTCGTAATACCGACTAAAATAGGTCGACTTTCTATTCAATGACCAATTCGCTCGTATTTGCTGCCTGTCGTCGTCCTATCGGAAAAGCCTCTTGTCTTTGTCGACCCACCTTCGAGGATTGTTGAATGTATGATTGCTGCGTAAAGGGTACATAAATTGTCTGTCAGACTTCATGCTCGAAGTTGTTTTACTAGAAAGGTAAATTTAATCACAAATCGTATGCTTACACCACCATTTTATGCTTGAGCGCCCGCTGGTACGTTTTGGGGCCTTTTTTACAGCTACGTTTAAAATACTATTCAAAAGGCTGAAAAATTTGCGAGAGAAGGAATCTGGTCACCTTTCCAAGAGTGTCATGTGGTTAGATTGGGACGTGGTTGCTTGACTGACTGTCTTGCTAATAAGCAGTCTTGCGATACTCACGTATCGTCTTTTTCCTTTTGGAGCCTCCGCAAGACACGCAGCCGACGTTCTACAGGACCATACAAAGCTGCTTATTATTAGTGCACATTTGATCATTACAACTTTTTCTCCAATCCCGTTCAAATGGCAGATCACGTGATTCCACGTTCAATTTACGTTTCGCAGAAATCTTTGTTCGTCTATCCACATTTCAACGCCTCCTATACGTGTCTTTTAATACAAAGACATTTCAAGTCAAGATGACGACCGCTGCCCAGCCCGCCCCCGACATCATGGAATCCCTTGAAAAGCACAATGCTGCTTTCACCACCCTCCTCTCTCTTATCCCTGCTCAATACTACATTGCCGCCGATCCCGAGGTTGTAAGTTGGGGCGTCATGTCGTGATGTGGCAGCTGCTAACGCTTTTCTAGGCCGATAGCAAGTGGATGAAGAACAAGAAGAGAAAGACTGGTGAGGAAATCAAAGAGAATAAGAAGAAGGTCAAGCAGGCCAAAGTATGTTGTCTTCCCTTTTGCAGATTCCTTTTCTGATGGAAATACAGCTCGACCCTTCAAAGAACCTCACCACCGCCGAAATTTTAGCCCAGAACAACAATGGAGAAAAATCTCCCGAAGAGTCCTCGGATGCTATCGCTGGACCATCTACCAATCTCACTCCTCTCCCACCTACTGCTTCCATCTCCGAACTTCGTGCCAAACTCCAACAGCGTCTCAAGACATTCCGTTCCCGCCGAGGAGCCGGCGACGGCGAAGAGACCAACGACGGAGCTTCAGTCTCTTCAAGAGATGCTTTGGAGGAGGAAAGGAGGAGGAAGAGGGGTGAGATGAGAGACCGAAGAAGGAATGAGCGAAAGGAGGAGAGGAGGAAAGAGAGGGAAGGTAAAGCAGAGAAGAAGGAGAAGAAGGCTGCTCAGCAAGGGCCAGACGACGTGAAAGCGAAGACAGCGAAGACCCAGTTGATCGTGCCTCAACCTAAGAACACTATCAATGACGAAGACCTTTCCTTCCCTGCCATCTCACTCCCGTCCAAGCAGTCCGACAAATCCGGCACCCATCTCAAACGGATCTCCAATCCTTCCCAGGCTCTTGCCCATTTGGAGAAACACAAGGCCAAATTGGCCGCGATGCCAGAGGATAAGAGGGCTGAGATTGAGGAGAAGGAGAGATGGGCGAAAGCTGAGGAGAGAGCGAAGGGTGGAAAGGTTGCCGATCAGGAAAAGGTGCTCAAAAATGCTGTTAAGAGGAAGGAAAAGACAAAAACGAAGAGTTCCAAGGAGTGGTACGTATATATATTACCTGTACTTCTCTCTTTCCCCTCACTGACACATTTGATACAGGGCTGAACGAAAGCGCGAACTTGAGAAATCAAACGCCATCTCCCTCAAGAAGCGTAACGACAACATTGCCAAGCGTGCAGAGGAGAGGAGGAACAAGCGTACGGGGGGTAGCAAGGATAAGGGAAAGGGGAAGGGTTCCAAGAAGGGGCGACCCGGCTTTGAGGGGAAAAAGGGGAAGAAGTGAGCGCTTGTACTATACCCTAGACATATCTGGCCTTTTGCTTTGGTGTTCTCCATGTATTTGCATATCTACAATTACACTTGCCCCTTGCTCGGGATTTTGACCACTTGGCATTCCAAGCTAAGCTAAACTTCACCATCCCCGTTTACCCTTCCCACCCTTCCCACCCTTTCCTTTCCTCCCATCTTTACTACCACCACCATTCACCCCCGCTATATCTCTCTCGCTCAATTTCAAGACACCACCTTCAAACCTACCCACACCCATTCCCAAACCCCTCGATCGATCCGCATCACCCTTCTTCCTGCCCTCCATTCCCTTCTTCTTCCCCGTCTCCATACCCACCGACGCTCTCTGTTCACCCTTATAGATACCCCCCTTCTTGAGCCCCTGGCCCAATCCACCAACCCCCCGAACGTAATTCCCACTCTCAATCGCCTCTTGCCTCTGTGCCTTCTCCCTCTTTTCCCGTTTATGTAACAACCCTGTTCTCACCGCGGCAGGATGTCTGCTCAGATGTTTATCCTTGACGACCTTGCTACCTTCCCCGGGAAGCTCGTACTGGGCGAGTTCTAATAATCGGGCGCTCATGGCGTTGCGCTTATCGACAGGGCGGGAAGCGGCGGAGGCAGCGTGGGAAGGAAGGAGGGTGGTGAGAAGCATGGAGTGGAGGGTCTTGTCGAGGGAGGCGTTGGTGTGGTCTTCAAGATCCCCTTCAGCGTCGGTATCAGCGGATACAGAAGGACGGGAACGGGGACGGCCGGGCAGGTAGTCAGTTTGGGTGGTAATGCCCATCATCTTGATTGATGTCCCCGTCTATGAAAGTAACATTTGTCAGATTTTGAAGCCTCTTTGAAGTAAGCGGTAAGGAACGTACAAGGAAAGCTCGACGTTCGGCTTTGGAGATCGGGATAGATGGACCACTGCCGGCAGTAGAGGGGTCGAACACTACTTCGGGGACACGGGATGTTGATGTTGAGGATGACGCTTTTGATTGTGGGTCTAAGCGTCCAGAATTAGCATTAGATATTCAAAGCCTGGGTATAATGAGAAATGAAAGACGTACTGGCAAACTCGTCTTCACTATCACTAACAAACCCATCCTCTGCTCCCCATCCATCGTCAGAGATGTACTCTTCTCCGGTTCCCTCCTCTTCCTCATTTTCTTCATCCTCGTCATCCTCCTCCGAATCATTATCCACACTGGCAGATTCAATTGGCATGGGCGGTAACCCCAAGAGAGCACGGGAGTGAGCTTCCAGAGCCGCAAGTCGGGCGGCTTTCAGTGACTCTTCATCTTCATCTTCCTCGTCCTCATCACTGTCTCCCTCATCACCTGATCCAGACTTAAACCCAGTGTCTGATCCAGAGAGATGACCACTATTACCAACAAGCTCACTCTCCATTCTTTCCCCTTCGCGTTTACTCTCAACGATCCTAGCCTTCTTCACAGGCCTTTCAGCTCCCATCTCTTCCACCGTCCGCCTCCCTCCTCCTCCTGGACTTCTCTTTCCTTCCATTTGTGCCTTCCCGTTTATTTTTTGAGACTCGGTTCCGTACAGCTCTCGGTCGTGGTCTTTTCCGAGAATATCTGCGCCTTGATGTTTTCGGACATCGCTTTTGGAAGTTCTGGACTTGCTCTTGAGCGGTTGTAGGGAAGATCGCTTTCCGAGGTTGGATTTGGGCATCGTGACGTGTGGTACGTACGGGATTGGTGGATTGTACTGTAACTGAAAACTATCTGGAGAAGATTGTGGTTTATGGATGCACAACAACTGACAATATAACGGCTAGAAGCTGAATTGCGGTTGAAAATGCAGAGTTGAAATCTTCGCCTCCACCTTAACCTCCATTTCTATAATTAAATTCAATTACCGCTAATTATATCTAAACATGAAAAGTGCTGACGTCACTTCTGCTTCCGTTCCTTCGGCTCTGCAGAAGCACACGATTGAACTGGGCTCGTTCTTGATTCCACATTTCCTTCCCTATTTTCAAACAGAAGGGGCCTACGCTGGTCATAGCGCCCTCACCTACTGGAATGAAGAGAGGTTTGGGTCCTCTCTTCACGGAGTGCGCACTCGCAGATGTGCTGGTTGGCGTATACGACAATCTCATTCTCCGGGACGTCACTGCTCTTATGCTGGTAAGTCCATTGTTTATGGCCAGTTTTGGGCTAAGTTGTCTATTTCTAGGTGAACAACCACTCTTATCAAGTGTTCAAGTCGTCCATCAAACTGCAACTGGAACATCGAAGGAAACTTTACTCTATCCCAGCCACTACCCCCTTTCTCAACACCTTTCGTGACGAAACCGCGACGGACAAGTTCAAAGCTTTAGAGGAAAGAGAGCATCGCTTCAATAATTTCAAGCCAGCGGGTATTGAGACGATATGCAAGAATTCTCGACTAGTTAGCTTGCAAGCTGGACATATGTTGTTTGAATATCATAACGACAAACGCAACCCCGGTCGAGAACGAAAGACGAGTGGCTGGGAGGTGTACAGGACAAAGACAAGCGCAACGGACGACGATTGTCGGTGTAGAGGGGGAGTGAAAGATCAGGGGCTGTGGAAGTGGCTTATGGATCTAGGAAAAGAATATTATGATATTGTTATGTGCGCGGAGGAGAATGTCGTTATGATATGGTACGTCTATATGAGGTGTATCGCCTTTCTAATCGTTGTATTTGCATAGTCAAAAGGAGAATTATCACCCCAATGGTAATCCAACAACATGGTCCGTTTCTATCCGCATGTACTTTTATGTCCTAATTCCACCCACCGGCACCTCCCCTCCGTCGTTTGGCTATTTTGACCCTATTCCACACCCTGACGCTGCATTACCGTTTATCGAGATAATCGTGCCGAACGTATCTGAAGAAACCACTGCAACGTTTGACATGGCTGCCGGAGGACAGATATCGCTTTTGTTTGAGGATGATGACTCGGACACCGACGAAGTGTATGTCGGAGTATGGGATTGGAAGAAGGGTGTGTGTCTTGGAGTGAGTGATTTATTCGTCTGGTTAAGATGGGGCTGACAAGAAGCAGAGCCTTGTACCGGATACGGATCCAACAGTGGAAATCACGAGCTATGCGCATATGGGTCCATTCGTAGTCACCTCTTGCACCCGTCACGTTCCTGCATCTAGCAACCCAACTGCATTTGTCAACGCTTGTGAAGAAACCGATGTCGATAAATCACCCCCTGCAGCTGACGATCATTTTGTCGAACTCTGTTTCTATGTCCACGCTCTCCTGCCCCCGCAGTACGGTTACCCACCACACACACCTTCTACCTCACATCAGGATCCCAAAAAGCCATTCTACCCCAATGTGCCATGCACATGGACGCTCGACGACATCCCGTTCTGCTTCCCCATCATTATCTTCGACCTCCCTCCTGCAGGTCTAATGCCATGGACTGTTTCTCGCTACTACCAGTCTGACATGTTCTACATCAACGAATGTCACTACGACGAAGAGGTGCATAATCGCGAAATTGCAGGTCTTTTGACATGGACAATCGCAGGGAGGGTCAGTGTAGCTGATATGCGAACAATAACATCTGCGCCAACAGCAATGGCGCTGCGGAGGGCTATGTGGTGCTTGCAAGCCGGGTATATCCCACGAGGAAAAGTGGTGGTGGATCCGAATATCATTGCATCTTTGACCCCAGCAGAGCACGCGAGGTGGTCCATCGAAGTTCTGACGCTGGCAGTGTACGGCCATAAGCTTGACAAGAAAGGCCGGTGGACTACCAGCGGTGGTATATCAACTGAGCGGCCCATGGCGCGTAACCCTATCCTCCAACGGATCCCCACACCAAGAACAAGTCCTCGTATAGCGCATACCGACTGGATGATCACCGACTCCCATTATCGCTTTACGTTCGTCCCCACCATGAGCTCTGTCCACGGCGCGAGGGAGTTTAGGATGGTGGCGATCCTCGTAGATAGGGGTCTAGTGTTGGATAACGGGATGAAGATAGCGACAGCAGTGTTGAGTTTGAATGATTATAACAGGCGGACGGGGGAAGTGCAGTGGGGTGAGGATGATGATGGGAAAGCGGAGGAAGGCGAGGACCGACAGAAGAGAGACGAAGTAGATGATAGAAGAGAAGAAGGAGCGTATGAAGGTTCGGAGAGCGATACAGTCATCGACCATATATTCGCCGACAAATCCAAACTCGCTCCTTTCCGTATCCATCAACACTCGTCATGCTGCCTTATCGATGGGTTCATGAAGGATTCGAGGGCCAACGATTTGACGCAATGGCCGCATAAGGGAATCCATGGTGTGCTGCATATGGCAGTGGATATGACGAGGCAGTCGCAGATCTTGTTCGATGGAGATACTGTCGTCTTTGGAGGATTTACGGTGAGTTCACCCACGCTCCTTCATCTCCTATCCACTTAAAAGACATGCTGATAGTAATATAGCCGACGGCATACCAAATCATTAGTATTTAAGGCATCGATAGTTGGTCAGACGGAAGTGAGGCCTGTGTGCGGTCGAGGCAGCTATGAAATTTGACATGAATAGTTTATAACTGAAACTACTGACGGGGTTAAAAAAGGTGCGAGCTGAGAATGAGAAAAAAAGAAAAGAAATCATACTATTCATTTCATGGCTACAGTACTTAAATAATTGCTACTCGTGTGTGTGGTTATTAGAGCTACATTTGTACGTCAGGAGTTGTGATTTTTCCAATGTCGGTCCACGTCCTTGTTTCGCAGTCACATTATTTTCCACCAAGTTTAGGAATTCCAAGACCGCCTAGGAGCTTGTCAAGACCCAATCCACCAAGGAGACTATCGAGCAGGCCATTCAGACCAAGCCCGCCCAAGAGCTGGTTCACAAGGCCCAGAACACCGGACAAGAGTAACCCGACTGCTGCAAGAATTTGCACCAATGGTTCTATATTTCAACAAAGCAGTCACAATCAGCCAACGCACAGAAGGAAGTAAAAGAGCATGTTTGCTTACGCTCGAGCAGGTGCCAAAGTGGACTGATCCCCTTCTTAGCTTCGGGCATACCTTCGATACCCTTCTTGCCCTTCCTGATAGCATCTGTGACTTCTGTCGAAAGCTTCTTGAGGCCTTCAGCGAGGTGTCGCTCTTCTGGAGTAGCTTCACCAGTGGCAGCATTCTCCTTTGACTGTTGCTGCATTCGGCCGTCGGGATCCATCTCGCGAATGTTGGAGTTGCACTGGTTGAGGATGTCCGAGCTCTTTTGAATAAGGGGCTTCACTTTCTTCACAAGTTCTTCTTGGTTGACTTCCTCTTTCGGCTTGGAGTGCGCATCCTCGATCAAGTCCGTCATTTCTTCGAGTATAGGCTTGACACGATCAAGTGTACTGTCAACCTAGTAGTGCAGAAAAAGGAGATCAGCCTCAACATCCGCGTGATTGCAATTTCTGCTCAAGTACGTACTTCGTAAGCCATGCGTTTAGCCAGCTTGCTGTCGCCTTCGAGCCTCTCGAGCTCCTCGTCCTCTATCTTTTTACGTTCTGCGTCTTCCTCTGCTTTCTTCTGTTCGGCTTCCTTTCGTGCTTCCTCTTCCTTTGCTTCCTTCTGTTCGGCTACCTTTCGTGCTTCCTCTTCCTCTGCTTTCTTCTGCTCGGCAGCTTCGTCTCTCTTAGGCAGATCCTGCATGAGCGTTACGTGGCCGATACTGTGGTGCATTTCATCATCAGTTCACAGCTCGAAATCTTCAATCGAGTCAGTATCCTTGCTCACCTCTTTCCTTTGGCGTCTAAGACATCTCCGTCGTTGTCGACTTCTTTGCCTCGGCATCGTGCGATCTCGCCCTCTGTAAGCTTGGCCACGGTGTTTCCGTTGCTATCGATGACAGCCCCTTCGTTGTTAACCTTGAGACCGGCAGCAGGATGCTTCTCCTCTTCTTTCTCCTCTTCTTCCCATCGTTCGGCAGCACCAATCTTATTGCCGTTCTTGTCGACAACGTCGCCTTGCTCATCGACTGACTTGCCGTGAAGCTTCTTGGCATCGCCCTGGAAACAAATTAAACATCAGTTAGCATGATTTCGGAAACGCGCACATATGCGGAGCGGGTTTCTCACCTCAGTCAGACGTCCAACGACCGTTCCCGAATTGTCAATAACCTTGCCGTCTTTGCGGACGGTTGCAGGCTGGAAATCGGAGAAGGGACCTTCTTTCTGTCCTTCGCGCTCAGACTCGGGCAACAGCTCCGCGCGTCCTACGACGCTACCACCTTCATTCCAAATCTGGCCCTCTTTGTCGCACATCTTGCCAGCTAGCTTCGCAGGATCGCCCTCGACCACTCGCCCGAGTAGCTTGCCAGAATTATCGACAACGTAGCCACTCTTGTTGACGCGATTGCCGGCGAGGAGAGAGAGATCGGTCTTCTCTGGCTCCTGCTCTTCTGGCTCGTACCATCGCTGTGCTTTGCCGACGATTGTGCCAGACTTGTCGACAACGTCCTATAGGATTCTACACGTTAGCTTGCCAAAATAATAAAAAATTGTTTTCGACGGTAATCGTTGGGATGAGCACTCACGCCGTCGGCATCGACTGTCTTTCCTGCAATCTTCTTTGCGTCTCCTTCGACGATCTCGCCAACCTTCTCTCCATTGTGCACTACATCGCCATTTTTCTGGACTGTAGCACCTTCAAAGTCTTCGAAAGGTGCGCCTTCTGGATTCGACCTCTCGTCTTCTGGAATAGGCTCGGCTTGTCCAATCTTTTTGCCTGAATCGTCAAAGAATTCGCCCTTTGCGGTACATCGTCGACCCTGGAGCTTTTTGAGGTTGCCGTCGACGACTTTGCCGACGGTGACGCCATCCTTGGCAACCAACTGTTTGTAGTTAATAGTCAGCAACTGGGGAAGGTTTGAGGCAACATCCGATGTGCAGAACTTACATTACCGGCTTTGTTGGGACTGAGACCCTTGAGCACGCTAAAGTCTATCTGCTCTTCGGCCTGGTCAAGCTCAGACGCAAGCTGTGCGTTACCAATCACGTCGCCATCCTTGTTCATGAGGTTGCCAGAAGCATCAATGTCCGCGATCTCTGAGCCTTCGAGGTTTTGGGCGTCCTCCTCAGACATATTTGCGATAGTCCGGTCATCGGCGTCTTTGATCTTGCCAGCTTGGTCAACGGTCAGAGGGCTTGTGAACTCGGGTTTGACGTCATTGGCTTCGTCTAGAGCTTGATCGGCGCCGCCTTCCTGATCCTCGGGTACAGGTTGGTTGTCGCCCGAGGAAACCTCCCCCTTTTCGCCTTGCTCTTCGTCTTGCTCAGCGGCTTGCTCAGCGTCTTGCTCTTCGCCTTGCTCTTCGTCTTCCTCTTCGTCTTCCTCTTCGTCTTCCTCTTCGACTTGCTCTTCGTCTTGCTCTTCGCCTTCATCACTAGCAGGTTCATCCTGAGTCTCAGCTTGAGCTACGTCCTCATCGCCTGACTCTGCCTCAGAACCGCCCTGGTCTTGATCCTGCTCCTCGGGCTCTTCTGCTGCTGGTTCGTCATTGTCTTCTTCCTGTTCGTCTTCGTTGTCGTCTTGGTTTTCTTCTTCGTCTTCGTCGTCAGATTCTGTACCGAAAGCCCGAGTAAGCCATGTTTACCAAATGTGACTGGAAACATTACTCACCTTGCTGAGGGGTCCTGGGGGCTCCTGCCTCTTCTGGGACTTTGCCTTCAACATCTTGCTTCTTCGCGGTCTCTGCGACGTCCTTGCCTTGGGTTGCAGGTTCAACACCTTGCTTCTGCGCTGTCTTTGCGGCGTCCTTGCCTTGGGTTGCAGGTTTAACATCTCGCTTCTGCGCTTGCTCTGCTACGTCCTTGCCTGGTAGAATGGATCACGTAAGAAAAGTTGGCACCGAGGCAACGACATTGGGAAAACTGATTTACCTTGCTTTTGGATTGTATCAGCGCCCTTGCCGACCTTCTTTGTTGGACTATCGACGGCCTGCTTGGTTTGCGGCGTTTTCTTTGGCGTCGTCGGATTCTGGGCTTGTGAGGTCTTACCACCGACGTCTTTGGCAGTGTCTCCAGCCTTCTTGCCAACGTCCTTGGCGGGACTAGGAGCCTGTTTTGTGGCTCCGCCAGCAGTGTCTCCGACCTTCTTGCCAACGTCCTTGGCGGGGCTAGGAGCCTGTTTTGTGGCTCCGCCAGCAGTGTCTCCGACCTTCTTGCCAACGTCTTTGGCTGGACTAGGAGCCTGTTTTGTGGCTCCGCTAGCAGTGTCTCCTGCAGCCTTTGTCGCACCGCCGGCGGTATCTTTCACGCTGCCGAGGGCACCACTTGCACCTTTTTCGGCATTCTGCGCAGCCTTCTTGGGCGTCTTGCTCGGAGTTGGGGGTTGCTTTTTCTGTCCTAATTGTGACATCTGTAATATTCAATTAATCTGGCAAAAAGAGGAGAGAGTGGAGGGAATGTGAGACATTGTGGTCCTATTGCTTTCTGCTGTTCATATATATCATCTGTCGACTCTGTCGTCATCGAAAGTGGACCATGCATGACGTCAATTCTACTGACATCAGAGGTAATGTTATATCTAAGCTTCATCGTCATTGTATCGTTACCATTACATCACAGGTCAAAGAATACACACAGTCATCATCAGGAACCCTCCATTATGCTTTTAATCGTCAGGATCAACGCCCATGATGGCGACGATCGTTACCCAATTGTGGAGTCTCGTTTCCGTCATAGGTCAGTTAGGCGCGCCAGCAGTGTTAGGTGCACTATGGGGCCGAAATCTGGTATGGAGGTTGTGGATGGAAGGTCGTCGCTGGAAAGACGAGGGGATTGTTGGAATCTTCTAGGGGAGTGTCGTGTCTAACGTTAATGATCGACAAAAGACGCAAAAAAAGGTTTCGAATAATTATACATCGCCAATACAAAGTTAATGAGATTTGATTCCGTCTGACTGTTGATAATTAACCACCCATTATTTATACTTGAAACGGGCTATTACTATTTTTGTATAAATGACTGCGAGGCGCGGATAATGATCGTTCGTTGCTGCGCTCTTCTTGTCTCCTTCTCTTCGATCGTCGATGAGTCTAAAGGGGTTATGCTAATCCAGCCAGTCGCAGCCAAGTATTTGCCAGCACAACGTCCATGTGAGCAACGCCCCAAATTATTTTTGATTAATCAGACTTATTCTTCTCTGACAGACGCGTGTTCCGTAATAATAGATCTGAGCGCGAGTTATTATGCAGCCATTCACCCCATAGAACTATCAGTCCAACGTGGCAGGGGGCCCGAGCGTGGAACAGTCTGGAATCACTTGTGCACTTTCCAGCCGAGGGCGGTTTACTGATGAGTACCTCCCGCGCCATGTCATTTCCTTCCTTACGCATACTCTTTCATCCTCGTCCGGCTCCTTTTGGGTGTTATGGAGGATGGAGGGTTTGTGGGCCAGACCTATGCCCGCATCGACCGGAGGACCCGTGAAATGCTGTATATCCCAAGAGTGTCAAATGGACCGCTGACAAAGCCCCTCGCAGGGTGGCGAGTTCATTTATAGCCCCCTTCCCCTGGCAATACATCGTCCTGTAAGTTATCTTCATCTCCTCGCGGTGGATATGACATTCTGATTGATCGACTACCATAGCTTCCTCTTTCCCCTCCTCTTTTTTCACCCGGGTTACGTCACTTCCCAAGGTGTATTGTACATCACAACTCTCGTCCGCACCCTTCTACCTGCCATACCGCTACTTCTCCTTCTTTGTTTCGTCTTTCCCTTCCTTGTGGATGATCTCCAAACCGTCCAAACATAACGTAGATGAATCTGTGGACCGGCTATTTCCCCCCCAATATCTTCCCCTTTTTCCATATGACTACCACCCCTCCCTGGTAGTGCCGTTCCGCCCTACGTTCTCTGTTGCCCTCCCAAGATACGTGTTCTTTCCTTCGGACTGTCTCTGTCTTCTTCCTCCCATTATCACATCCATACAAACCCCCAGTACTTTGTCACAACAATATGTCACTTCCAACCGAGAATCCAAATTACCCACAATCGTGGTACGTACAAATTGGCTGATTGGAATTGCTTTTGTCGAGGACTATGTTGATGCATGTAAACATGTTTACAGAAGTGATAGCTACTCTGGTCTTTCCATCCCGGCCCGAGTATGCCTCTTCCTTCTCTCTTCTTTCTTCCCTCTCTCCCGCATTTCTCTCCTGCGTCCACCATGCCCCCTTTCCCGGCTTTCCCCCCTGCTCATGCTCCGACTTTAGCGTTCATCCGATCCGGCAGGAACTATCATCAGTTCCTTCGGGTTAGGTTTACGCTTTCTCGCGTCCCGTTACCTTGCCTTTCGCATCCCTTCTCAGAATACAACGTGACCAGAGTCATTGCGAGTCACGTCTAATGGAGGGATCCCTCATAACGTCAAGTCACGATGTTCGCAAAATGACAGCACCGTGTAACGGACTCAAATGCCCGCCGCCTTTTCTTACTACAATTCGAGGAGGTAGCACAAATTCCTGGACCCTGAATTCAGCGGCGATGACACCAACCATCCCATCGCAAAAGGATAGCAAGAAGTCGAGAGGCAGGTGAATCAGTGAAGCTATGTAGAATGCATCATAATACGGTATAGGTCACCTAAAAGAGAGATAACGAGAAAGTGGAGTTTTGGGGACTGCGGAGAATAACGGTGACGGGCCTGTGATGTCAGATGAAGTAGTCGACCATGTGCTATATGTTTAGCGGGATGGATACCTTGATAATATCAATTAGCTTCTTGTGGTAGCGAGCGTAGAAAGGTAGATACGTCCATAGTAGCTTGGTAGCAAACAGCTTTTTGTTGGTAGCAGTAAACAACATCCACCAACAAGAGGTGCGGCGTGGTGTCCAAGAACGAACGACGTAGTCTTATGATATACGAACAAGAATGGATAGATAGACTTTGATATCCCACATGTGATCTTTAATCTTCTTTTAATTAACTCTATTTATCTTTAGTACCATCTTGCATCATGATCTACTTCATCCTATTGCGGCAACTTTGTTGGCGAGTTTGCAGCGAATGGTTAGTTGCGCGTGGATCGATCGATCATTCGACGTTTTGTCGGGTTCAATGGAAAATGTCGACGTCATTTTTATTGGCCGATCGCTAATAAAGAAGGGTCGCCGTGTAAAATGGGGCGGAAAGCGGGGGAAAGCCGAGCCAAACTTTAAATTTAATCATTTTCCGTCCGGGTTCCTATCTGTTTTTCACGTAAAGCTGGTCAGAACTGTGACGAGGTGGCCATCGGGCTGCGCGATTTTGAGGCTGGTTTGGTGCGTACATGATACGCCGAGGGCGGTGTTTGGGGTGGGGATGTAAGAAGGAGTTGGAGGAGAGGATCCCCTCATCGATAGTCATTAGACGTTTTAAAACACCTTGTGGTTCGTTCCAATCATCCATATCACAAAAAAAAATACATGCAAAGAAAGCTATCCACAACTTTTCTCCCTTCTACTTGCCTTGCTCATTCAACCTCTCCCATTCCACCAAAGCATGCATAACCAGCGCTTGCCCATACGGCATCGGCGTAATCGCAATATCTCTGTAAAACTGGAGGGTTTCGCCCATACCTGTGCCAAAGGAGACGTTGGCGACCTGGCCGTCGGGTTGGATTTGGGTGAGGATGGCGGCGAGGGCGGCGTCTGCTGCGGTGCGGTAGGAAGGGGCTTTGGATGGTGGGAGGAGGCCCTAGTGAGGGTTTTAGTTTTAGCGTGTGGGGCAGGAGAGGCGGGGGAAGACGTACCATTCTCAAACCCATATATATCCCGGCTACAAACCCGGCACTAGCGCTTGTTTCGACATAGCTCTGGGGATCGTCGAGGAGGGTGTGCCACATGCCAGAGTTGGGGTCTTGGAGGGAGATGAGGGCGTCGACTTGGCGGGTCCATGTTTGGATGAGGAAGCGGGCGGTGGGGTCGGTTGGGTGGAGGGGTTTCGGGTGGGGGGAAGACGAAGAGGAGGAGGAGGGGGAGAGGATGGAGAGCAGCATAGGGATGGCTAGTGTGATCCAACAATTACCTCTTGCCCAGAATGCTCTCGCGAAATTATGTCCATTCTTCCCTCCCTTCCACCCTTGTCCACCTTCCAGTTCCGCCGCGCGACCTTGTTTACCGGGGGTAAACTCCCAGCCGTGGTACCATAGCCCGGTGACGGGGTCGGCGAGGTATCGGATATGTAATAGGAATTGGTATACCGCTTCGTCGATCCATGAGGGCTGGTTGAGGAGGATGCCGATTTTGGCGAGCGGGATGGCGGACATCATGAGTGTGTCGTCCCAGAGGTTTTGAGGATGGGCGTTGGCGTAGGTTACTATGGAGAGTCTGGTTTTTAGCCCCTCTGTTACCGACCCCGTAATGATAATGAGACGCACTGTGCTGGAATCCACCTTCCTCGGTCTTTGGCAAGCCATCGTCTCGCACGACCCACTGCGCCCAATCCTCACACCACGCTCTCCATTTCCCTTGTTCGTCCTTTTCCCGCCCATCGTCCAAGAAGGAGGCCAAGGCGTAAAAGGGCGAAAAGGTGTTGATGTTTTTGGGAGCGCCTTTGCCTGATGTACGGGCGTATTGGGAGTTGAACCAGGCGATGGCAGTGTCTAGGGATTTTTGGGAGGCGGGGGAGGAGGGCGAGATGGCAGAGTGCTGAGAGAGAGTGAATGGGATGGCGCGATTCTGTTAGATAGATTCGTTTTGTGAGCGAAGAAAAGACGTACGTGGCAGAGAGCGGTCAAGGCGATGCCGTGTGTCCACTCCCAGGAGAACACGGTCGGGTGTTCCCAGCCCTTGGTATCGATCAATGTCCCGTCGTCCACTATCGTCGATTATCCTTAGTTTAAAATCGGTCGCAGAGGCAGAGGAGGATACGCACACTTTAACAGAAACCTCCCTTCTTCATCCCTGATGGAAACGAGCCCATCTGTCAGGAGATTAATCAGCTGTGTCGCCTTGTCGCTGTCGAGGTCGAGCGTGAGCGGGGAGCTGGGGACGGAGGACGCCTGAGGTTTTTCAGAGTCGAGCTGGGCTTTGGCCTGGACGGTGAAGATCTCTTCTGCGGTGTTGCTGGCGCTGGTCATGACGGGCTGTGGAGATGGCAAGAGACGGCTGCGTGGGAGAGATTTATAAAGCCATGCACTGTCAAATGTAGATACTCCGGCCACCGCGCATTCGGCTGGATGATGTCCCGCTTCACCGGCCCGGCCCACTGCCGAGTATGCCGAGTGTAGGCCCGGGATGCAAACCTTCCATGTCATCACTTTTGTCCCCGCGATCGGTTATTAACTATCAAGGGTTACATGCACAACGATTATTACAACCCTCATAGCCAGCGCTTATCGTCCTCCTTTTCCTTCTCTTCCCTCTTTCTCCTCCCCGACTCCATCTGCGCCTCATGATCCTCCTTTGTTCTCCTTCCTTCCCTTCTTTCCAAATGTACCGCCAACATCCTCTTCCTCTTCCCGTCATTCCCCTCAACATCTCCCGCCTGGCCCTCTCCCGTCAGACCGTTGTCCCCCCTGTCGAAATACAGTGCCCAGCGATCGTCGGCTTCTGATTCTTGGACGATCACGAAACCTTCCCAGCCTTCGAATAGGATACGGTGCGAGAGCGGTGTGAGGGACCATGGGCCCGGGGCGGCGGTTGCGGCGATCTGAGGAGGAGCGTGATGGATGGAGTGCGTGGTAGGGTTTAGGTAGAGGTGGTGTGGCTGTGGTGGAGGTTTTGGTTTTGGTTTTGATGGTGGTGGTTGTTCTGCAGGGACGGAAGTGGGGGATGGTTTTGGGGAAGGGGGTGGAGATTGGTTTGGTCCTGCTTCCTTTGCCAGCTGTGAAGATGAAGAGCAAGGGGAGGACGACGATGATGATGGACGAGAAGGAGAAGGACCTTTTAATCGACTAGGAGAAGTCAAAGGTGAGGGCGAAGAGGATGACGGAGAACTTTTTTCCGGCGGCTTAACAATAAAAACATCCCCTTGATGACCTACCCTCGCCCAGGCGAGTGTATACGCTTCCACTGCCTGGAAATGGCCGACCAGCGGGCTGACAAAATGGGGTGGAAATTGGGCTCGGGCGTGCTTGATGTATACCTATTTTCTATGGTCAGTTTCTGCAAAAACATTTCACACACCTCACAGGAACATATAAAAAAAGAGCACAAATCACCCACCTTGCCGTCCTCTCCCAGTACAACCTCTGCACCTTCAAATTTCCCCTTATACACCTCCCCCGGATCCCCCACACCACCTCCTTTGAAAGTGATGAAAACCTCTAAATCGAGGGACTTGTTGCCCGCCCGTCGATTACCTTTGATGCCCCCCTCGATGGCTTGTTTGGTAGCGGAGATGGCGGGGCAGATGGCTGTTGCTGTGATGATGCCGAATACCATTTGCCCGTTGCGATTTCCTTTTTGATTTGTGGATATGTGTTACAAGATGGTAGGCGAAAGAAGACGATGTGGAAAGATGAGGGAAATGGAACGGAGAAAAGTCGAGACGAAAGCACAAGGACAAAGTCACAATGGATAAACAAAAACGCGAAGCAAGCAGAGAGGATGTGACGTCATTGCGGATTGCTTTTAGGTCGAGTTGATCGAAATAAAGATACTCGTTATATTCCAAGCCGTTGGTTAATGTAAGGGCAAGAAACATATCATCATCTTCCCACCTCGTCAACTTCTGCACACACCTACTGACATTGCAGTAACATATTCGATGTATTGTATCTCCTCTTCTACTATTATATCGGCGATCAGTGACGTGGAGTTCATCTCAAAGCGGCGATCCCCGCATTGTGCCACGCCGGCGGGATTATTTTGGTTCCATCCCAACTTTCTGACGCGTGGGCCCCTCTGTTCTTCGATGCGTGGTGGCGTTGTTATCTCGTCTTTTTTTCTTTTTTCGTATTGTCTTTCTTTCTTGTGATTTCTCATTTTTGTCTTGCCTGGACCAGACAATCACGACGTACAGACTTAAAACACGTGAAAAGGCAAGGCCACTGGCGACAACGAACGCAAGGGCGAAAAACGAAATAGGAACCACAAATTTAGATTCGTCAGGGACAGCGAAAGATAATGGCGCCCGTCAAGGTCAACGCTCTTCCGAGTATTGTGGCGGAGAATGGTGTGGGGTTAAGGGATTGGGATGGGAGTGCGAGTGGGAATGAGAATGGGAGTACGGAAACTGGGACCACCAGTGCGAGGTTGAGGAAGAATCCGCCGCGAGGTACTCGTCCGTCGTTGGGTGTGAATGGGGACAGACCACTCTCACATCTCGATACTATCCCTTCTCGTCCTCCATCTCCTCCTTATGATTCTATCGCTCCTTCCTCTGCCCATGTGGGATCACCGACATCAACACAAACACAAAATCAATCTTATCCGCCCCCCGCAGCATCCACTCAAACCGGTACGGGCTCCAGACCGGTGGTCACCCGCAAACGAAGAAGCAGCTCTATCAAACGCAAACCCAGCCCCGGCAAAGTCCCCGAAAAAGTCGTAGACTGGGAAATTCCCCGAAAGACGTTCCATTCTTCCATCGGTTTCCTTACCCTCTACCTCAACCACCTTACCCCGCCTTCCCTCTCCCCGCTTCTTGTGGTGTTGTCGACCTTGCTCGTGTTTGTGCTCGTGACCGATTTGCCGAGGCTGTGGTTCCCGGCATCGAGGTATGCAGAACTGTGGGAAGCGTGTGTGGGGTTTTTGATGAGGGAAAGTGAGAGGGAAAAAGTGAATGGGGTGGTTTGGTATTTGATAGGGGTGATTTTTGTATTGGGATTGTATCCCAGGGATGTTGGCGTGGTCGCTATTTTACTGTACGCTTTTTTTCTCGCCTCTCCATTTTGACTGTACATGTGGCTGACAAGGAGAAACAGACTATCATGGGCAGACACAACAGCCTCTACACTCGGGCGCCTTTGGGGTCGATACACCCCTCCTCTTCCATCCCACGTCCCCGGCATCCGGTTCTTACCGTTCGCACCTCGAAAATCCCTCGCTGGGTTCCTTGCGGCCGCCGTTACTGGTGTTTTGATCACAGTCGGGTTTTGGGGCGGAAGTGGAGCAGCGGAGAAGACGGTAGGGTACGGTGGAGGGGAATGGAAAGTTTTGACAGAGGGTGTTTGGGGTTCAAAGGGAATTGGAATGGGCTTGACGGCCGGGGTGGTGGGCGTGGGAGGAGCGGTGGTCGAAGCGCTTGGTATGTTTTTCTTCCTTCCTCCTTGTAAAAAAAGCACTTTCCAGCTGACTGTCTTTTGTAGATCTCGGATTAGACGATAACGTCACACTCCCTATATTATCAGGTGCCATTATCTGGGCTTGGTTCGGGTTCACCAACTGGCTTTTACCCTAGTCACTTCACCCTCCTCCCTTCTTCTAGACGAAAAATGAAAGGAAGACTCAGAATCTCGAGCTTTTTGCTTGGCTCCGGTCACTGTTTCAACGCATCTCTTGTTTTTGCAAACAATTCAACTTGTATACGAATAGACCCCATACCCCTGGCCATATGTTTCGTCGTTTCGTATTTTTTATCCTTTGCTTTTTTTTTTTTTTTTTTCGTATTGAATTTTATCTTTCTATTGTCTGATCTACCCTTTTGTTTCTTTTGGGTCTTTTGTGCCCAATCCGTCTCGTCTCGCCTTTGTTATGTTTTACTGGCTTTCAGTATGGGCTAAAGTCTTTTGTCTTCCCTTGATACCTTTTTTTTAATTTTTTTTACCCCTTCAGCCTTTTCGCTCCCGGTCCCGCCCAGTTTTTCTGTAGAATTACGAGTGAAAATCTATACATGATTCTTTAGATGAATTATGCATCTACACATTCTAGATGCATCGGTCTTGTATGGGATATGCATAGGTAAAGCTCCTTGTCGTGATTGTTTGCTGAATCAAGTCGTATTGCAAGAAGGAAAGACAACCGTGGGACGAAAGTGGGAGGGAGGCCGTGAAATACTTGTCTCTTCTCCACCGACCTTGGACGTTTACTTTTGCTTTCAACGACGTTTACCTATTCTCAATCTCTCGACCCATCTGCCTTTTCTTGCGACCAAGGCGGTTACACCGAACAACGGGAACGATAAGAGCAAGATAATGTCTACGGCGACAGCACCAGCACCGACAGCAGCAGCATCGGGAACAACAAATGTGGGAGGTGCAAACGCAGCGGCAGTCTTCAAGCGTCTTCATCCGGCGTCGTATCTCTCTAGATTCTTGAGTTCGGGATACAGGCCTGATGGGAGACCTATCCTTCCTTCCTCCTCTTTTCAGTCCACCGCCTCTGCCTCTGCCTCGGCTGCGGACGATGTATGGAGACAAGTCAGTATCAACACGGGCTCTATATCGACCGCCCACGGTTCGGCACTCGTGAGGATGGGGGATACCACGATGGTGTGCGGGGTGAAAGCTGAGGTTGGGGAACCTGATGCTGAGGCGCCTGGAGAAGGGTTTGTAGGTGAGTTTGACCTTTTTTTTTTTTCTTTTTCTTGTTTTTGCTCGGTATTGCTCGGGAAAGTCATTGTTCATTGTCGTATGCGTATTGGGATTGGAAGGATGCTAAGGAAAGGACCAAGGCTGACTTGATTTGACGGGGTTAGTACCCAATATCGATCTCCCGGCATTGAGTTCACCGAAATTCAAACCTGGTCCTCCTGGCGATGAAGCGCAAACGTACTCGAATTGGTTATACGAGTTGCTTGTTTCGTGAGTCTCTTTTCCGTTTTGCGATTACGATGCGTTTGCATAGCAAGCCGATCGCTGATTTGACTTTTTAAAAAATCAGATCAAAGACAATCCCCCTCTCATCGTTACTCATCGCCCCAGGCAAAGCCGCTTGGGTACTTTATATCGATGTGGTGTGCATAAACTATGATGGGAATGCGTTTGACGCAGCTGTTTTGGCCGTCATGGCTGCTCTTAGGAATAGTACGTCTTACAATGAGTTTTCTCCTTTTTTTTTTTTTCCCGGGAGGTTTACTCAATAGCTGAGGCTGAGGGCTCATACGAAAACTGAAAAAATAGCGAGATTACCAAAAGCGGTTTACGACGATGATACCCAACGGACGATTTGTTCGAGGACGGAGAGGTACCCGTTGTCGTTGGGGAGGATGCCACTGGCATGTTCGTTTGGAATTTTTGAGAGGTGCGTCGTGAAGACGTTCAGTCATATTGGGATTTGCCGAGTCCTAACGGCTCATTTTTTTCTCCTTTGCCGTGTCATACATTTTTCGTCTTTTTCCTCTTACTCACCACCCAAAATAAAAACCCATCGACAAAAACAGCACCCACCTCCTTCCAGACCCAACGTCATTCGAAACCCCATTGCTACCCACCACGCTCACCATCGCTTTAGACCAAGACGGACAAGCGGCTCTCGTTCGACAAGAAGGCCTTGGTGGTTTGAGAAAAAGAGGGAAAAGCGGGGAAGAGGTGGTGGATGAAGCGTGGGGGTTGAGTGAGAGGCGGGCGGAGGTTTTGAGGAGGGTTTTGGATGAGGCAGAGGCGTAGAGATGAGGTTTTGGTGTGGGTTCAAGCTGGGGAGGGGGGGAGGACTAGGGTTTATGTGGTGGGAAGGAGATGGAGATTCTGGAGATGCAAGATGTAGACCGCGATATAGACATTTATGCTACCTTGTAACTTTTGGTATTTCGTGTTCTGTTTTCATTCCGAGATGGGGTTTTTATTATAAGCTTTATGCTCATCTACTAGTCTAAACCCTCTAGTTATCCACACAAAGGCCTGCCTCGATCCTTTCTTTTATTCTTTCCACGTCGTCCGCCCTTACGCATCTCTCACCATCTAATCATCTAATAACTCTCACTTCCTTGATAATTTACCGATTAGTTAAATCTTTCCCCTCAACAAATTTCCAATCATCTCCCGACCAGTGATCCTCACAGTGTTGTAAAGCGTGATGACGTCCATGGTGGAGAAGAAGCCGTCTGCGAAACCGAATGGGAGCATGAGGGGAATCCAGCCTGGTTTGATTGTGAATACATAGAAAAGTCAGTAAAGGCGACAAGCGAGCGCAAGGATAGAAATTGAGAGAATGGAACGGAACGGAGACTCACCTCTGGCATACTCCAAGGCCCAGCTCTCGGGCTCCATAGCATACTGCTTCACCACCCCGCGAACGAGATGGTGTACGTCTCCGGGGTTATAAATCTCCCTGATGAGTGCCCCGGCGGTATAGGCGGTTTGACGACCGGTGAGGATGTGAAAGTAGTCGTCTGCGGTGTGTCGGCCGGTGTGGCCTTCGGTGCCGACGGCTGTGCCAAAGATGATGATGTATCTGATCCGAAACGGGAGAGTCGTGTCAGTGGGGGGATGGGCGGAAAAGAGGATGGACGTACTCGGTGATACTGGCGTGCAAAAGGAACATGCTCCCCATAGCGCCGCCGGCATTGTTGAAAAGCCATTCATCCGGGTTTTGCCAGTCGGTATTCCACCTGACGTGCGGGTGGTCCTCGACCAGTTTTTTGACGAGGGTGTCGACCACAAGGGTGGCGTTGGGCGCAGAGGCGGAAGCGGGGGCGAGAGAGTTGGCGAGGGCGAGGGCGGACTGGACAGAGGCGTTGAGGGAGGGCGGGTCGAGGATGTAGAATTTGTGCTGTTAAGGGTTCCAGTGGAGCGGAATGTCAATACGGAATGTTTGCGGATACGGGAAACGGAGACGTACGTTGACGGTGTTGGCCCAGATGTAAAAAGAGGCGAGGACAGCGAGGAGCAGACCCCTGACGCTCCATCTCCTGAGACACCCGGTCGAGTGGGCGGGAGAGGCGGCAGCCGAGGGGTTTTTGCCAGCTCTAGGCTTGTGGGATGCGGGCATGGTGGGTGATGAAAAGGAATGTGGGCAGTTGGCGAGCAGAAAACAAGATAATTTATGAGGAGACGGAAAGAAATCGTACGATGGAAAAACAAAAAGAGACTATCCGACGCGCCGGTGATATTTGTTTGTTATTGATACCGCCAGTCACCACCATCGAACCATAACTTGGCACGAGAAAGGGAATACGATGCAGCTCACGGCGGATGATGCATGACACAACATGTATCTAGCGAAAACGGTGTAGAGAGGCCACGGCTCGAGGCGTAAGAGATGGACCAGCAAAAGCAAAAAGATATTCTCCATCAGGGAGTTGAACCCTGGTCTACCGCGCACAGACTGGGATTAGTACTGAGAAGCGGTTATACTAACCGTTATACTAATGAAGAGGTGTTACAGAAGGATAAAATGGCAGGAACTAATAGTAATAACAATAAGTATTTAACATCTAAGTCGCCTCCACCGCCCGGCAGTTCGCCATCTCTGCGACGCAACTTTGGACATTCAGCATATCTTCGACATATCTTATACATCTTATTCGACATACCTTATACATCTTATTCGACATATCTTATACATCTTATTTGACAGCTGGACCATACCGCTCCGCCGCTCTCACCATGTCCCAGCCGCAAGATGCACCCACAACGCCCCGCTCCCCCCGACAGCCGCTCCCCCCTCCCCAGCAACTCCCTCCCGACCTCGAACTCAACCCTCCCAGGCCACGGCCAAACCTGTCGTCCATGTTGTTCCTCACGGCCTTCTTCTTCTTCATGTCCGGCAACAACCACGCACCCACGACCGGCGGTATGGAAATAGGCCCAGACGGGGAAGTAAGGCTGAGGATGAGTGAGCTGGAGTATGTGAGAGGGCTGAGAGATGAATGGAGGGGCTGGCTTAACGGGACAGAGGGAAACTATACCGAGGTATGTCCACTGGAAAGCATTTCGAGACATGGCCACTGACTATTGTTCTACACAGCCAGCGATACCGGATATCCTCCCCTCGTCCATCGCACCTCCAGCGTTTTCACACGACCCGTTACACCACAACCACCGGTTCTACACCAACATCACAGGTTTCTACCGGCACGCCGCCGTCCACCCTCTATCGCTCTCTGAACCGTACACTACCTCCCAACCCCTTGATTCCCTCGCAGCATTCTGGAAGGGCTCCCAACTACCGCGGCTGCCGATAAATCAAACAGAGGGATGGAACGAGACGCGGGCAGAGGAGATGAGGGGCGAATGGGATTGGGCGAGGACGGTGAGGTGGGATATGAACCTGAAAGAGAGGAACGTGTCCTCGTCTGTCGATCCCCCAGACGACCTCTCACATCCAGCACAAAAGGATGGCAACGAGTACCCAGAATGGACGTGGGTCAAAGGCGCCCTCACACTGACCTCACGACCCGCTCCACTCTCTCCCTCGTCATCCGCGTCCACCGCCTCGGACAAGACCATCGTCTACGACTTCTACGGCCTCCACCACATCCCCAACGGCACCTACAACCTCTTTGCCCTCCCTGAGGGTATGCGGCCCGATATCAGACGGCTACCTGGTCTGTGGGGCGAAAACAGGTGGGGAGGGGAGGTGGGGAATGAGACGAGGGGGATCGTGTTGAGGGAGTTGGAGAAGGAGGTGAAAGTGCAGGAAGGGCTCTTTGTGCTTGGTGATATGCGTCAGGACGGTAAGTTGATTCCTCCCAGTCTCTTGCTTGCGTTGCCTGACCCAACATCTCCAACAGACGTATCGGAAACGACCACCTGTCCATTGCTCATCCACCTCGCCCTCCCACCCATTCCCTCCGCATCACTCTCAGCCGAAATCCAAGCATACCACGCAGAAATATCCAACCCGACGGGTCTGCTGGCAAGTATGAAACGGCCTCCAGGGTACTCCCAGCTCCCACCAGGGCTGGGAGGCGTGGTCGTTGCGGATGGATGTGGGTGGGCGCTGGGGGTAGAGGGTGGGGAAGGGTTGGAGGTAGATGATTTTTGGAGGAGGGAAGTTGATTGTGCGTTCAAGTTTTGTTTCTCAACCACCAAGTCACCCTTGCACCCTTGACCGGCCAAGCTAATCGCTCTCCTTCCAGACTCCGTCCTAACAGCCCTCACCCAACTGCTCCTGCTCTACCTTCTCGTCAACCAAATGGAACTCACCCGCACCCCGTCGACACTCTCCAAAGTCTCGATATGGACTATCGCCCTCATGGCCGTCATTGACTCGTATGTGTTCAGCCTCAATGTGATTTTGGGGGTGATAAATGTTGGGCATGGTGGGGCAGATGGGAGGGGAGGCGGGATGGGCGTTTGGGTAGGCGGGTTTGCTGCTTTTGCGGGGGCTGTGATCTTTGGGCCTGTAAGACTTTTCCTTGCCTTTCTTGAGAACGGGGAGAAAAGAAGCTAATAAAATTGTGATTAGAGGTATGCGGTTACGTTACATAGAATTCAAGCTCCCGAAGGGGCTGCTCCTGCTCCTGCCCCGTCTCCTGCCGCCGGTGCTCCTTTGACCACCACCACTGCTGCGTCCAACGGCAACGGTAACGCCAATGCGAATGCGAATGATCCAGAGGGGGGCAACCCGGCCAACGGACAGGATGTGAACGGAGGGAGAACCCGATTCGCCGGTTTACGACCCGTAACAGAAGGGCTTCGCGAGATGGCTAGCGCTCAGCCGGCTTTCAAATGTACGTGTCTTTCTCCACCCTATCTCCGCAAAACACCCTTTTCTTTCTTTTCTTCTGCTAATCCTCATCCTTACCCCTTCACGCCAACTATAGGGATCCTGTCGGCTCTTCTCTTCCTCCTCATCGGCCCTTTTTTGTTCACCCCTTCCATCTTCCCGATCTTCCTTACCTGCCTCTACTCCTTCTGGGTCCCGCAGATATGGAGGAATGCGAGGAGGGGGAATGGAAGAGCGTTAGGGTGGGGCTTTGTGCTGGGGATGAGCGGGGGGAGGTTGGTTTTGCCGCTTTGTGAGTTATTTCCGTTCAATCATATCGCTCAACGCTCAACAAACAAAAATGAACAGACGCATTCGCATACCCCGACAATATGTTTTTCACCGAACCGAAACCGTGGGTTTGGGGTCTAGTAGCTTGGCAAGTCTTGCAGGTTGGGATGCTTTATGCGCAGGAGAGTTTTGGGCCTGCGTTCTTGTAAGTCTTGTTTTCCGTTCGAAAGTTTACGTTGTGATGTCATGTGGATCGGGTGCTGATTTGGCCTTTGCCTGTGTTCCTTTTTTTTCTTTTTTTTGGGATTATAGTCTGCCTAAAAGCGTACGTCTGTCTTGTGGTTCTTTTGGATTCGCAAAGAAGCTAACCAGATGAACGTTTTTTCCATCTGTTTAGATGGCTCCACCAGAATCATACAACTACCACCCCATCATCTCCCCTCCTGACCCGGAGAACCCATCGCCTTACGACGGTGAAACAACATGCTCGATCTGTTATGAAGAAGTGGACCTCTATCCCAGGTCTGGCGCGCTCTCCCTCGCCACCCACGTCCACAGCCGCTCAAATTCACTCGATAAAAAATCAAGTTCCTCCCTCTCCCCCGTCATCATTTCATCGAAAGACAGGATTTCAAGGGAGAAAGAGTCGGAGAGGGAAGGCTTGTTGGGCGGTTTAGGAGGGCTGGATAGGAGGAATTATGCGATCGCGCCGTGTGGGCATGTGTTTCATACGAGTTGTTTGGCACAGTGGATGAGTATCAAGGTATGTCAATGTCTCTCTTGTTTTCTTTTTTCTTCCTTCTTCTTTCTTTTTTTTGCTTTATCGATAGGCGACTGTTTCGTCTTTTGGTCCCATCTCTTCCTTCCACATCAGTATCTCCCCTAATCCCCATGTTCGCTTTCCTTTCTTTTCACGTATGCCCGTACGTTTATTAAGGAGAAGCTAATGAAGCGATTTATCATAGACAATCTGTCCACTGTGTAAAAGGAGTTTACCGCCGATGTAGAAGTCTAGAATGAAACGGGAGTTACGAAGCTGCGATAGCTTGTGAGGGTTACGGGGGGGGCGGGGGGATGAGGGAATCGGTGAGAGTGAAGTAAAAGAATATTTCAAGGAGGTATGGCGGAAGGCGATTGAGTGGATATACCACGCATTTTGTAAGATACCCGTTGTATGTATAATCTACATTCGCCATTTTCACGACTGCCACCGTCAAGCATCCTCGGCCATCAAGTCCCTTCCAACATGTCTTGCTCTGTTGTACAAACACTTCTGTAGTGTCGTTCTTTCGTGACTTGATTTTCATTGAAAGGCGACCGTCCTCTAATAATCTTCTAATGATCTTCTGCCTGGATTAGTTTCCATATACCTTACCTCTCACCCTCCACTCTTCTCACACTGACTCAACCCATCCAGTTGTACAAATATCAAACACCTAGGGAGCTGGGATGGAAGGCCGGGTTAAAGTGACAAGTGTACAGAGTTGTGACGAAGCTCGTTGAGATACGGAGAAGATAGCTTGTATACCTCTGAAAGAGTGAAAGTATGAAGCTGGTTATTACAAACTCTATAATCCAATGTGTCGAAAAAGAAGGTGAGATAATGAAAGGAAAGAAAAGACCGAGCCATTGATACCCCTATAGAATGCGTCCATAAAATTCGAGTAAACACTTAATGTAGTTCCTCCTTGGCAACCACTTTGACGTCCTTCTGGATCTCCTTGATCTCATCAGTGTTTCGGAACTTGATAACCTTGTCCTCGATGGCGTTGTGGTTCTGGCCACAGTAGTAGTTGGAAGCAAAGAGGGCGGCAATGACGGAGCAGAAGGAGGTGATGAGTCCAGCGAGGAAGAGGGGGCTAACAGACTCCATGTAGGCTAAGCGAAGAGCATTGTCAGTCGATACTCACGAGTGACATAAGAATAAAAATAATCAAACTTACCCTGCTTGACCAAGTCTCGAGGCTCAGTAACTCGGGCAACATTAATGGAGCCAAAGATAGTCGCAAGCTCAGTAGCGTTGTAAGTACTACCAAGGTATTTCTCAAGGTGCGCAGGGACCTGTTTGTTCCAAACGGAGGCAGAGATGGCGATGGAGATGGAAGAACCGATCGAAGACCAAAGGTTAAGAACGGCGGTAGCGATAGCCATGTCTTGGTGAGGGACGGAGCCTTGGACACCAATATATGAAGCGATGACGGAAATGGCGCCACCAAAGCCAATGAGAACCTGAGAGATGACCAAGATGGCATCGGTAGCTTGAAGAGTAGCTCGGTAGGTGAGACCCATGCCTCTAGAGGGGAATCAGTTTAGTCGACGCTGCAAAAAGGTCATGACTTACACAACTCGGATACACAGACCAATGACCTGAAGGACCTTGTATCGGTGGGTGTATCTGATAAGGAGACCGAAGAAGACAGCGAAACCACACATGGCGACGGTAACAGTATTGTTAAAAAACGCATAGTTTCGGTCCTATCAGTGGCTGATCAGTTGGACTTCTTATCAAACTCCAAGCAAGCACTCACGTTCCAGTCAACGATGACGTATACCCATGAAGAAAAGTAACCGTCGACAAGGTAAGAGGAGAAGTAGTAGAAGAAGTCGGCGGTAAGACAAGCAATCTGAGAGAGGTTGATTAATGCTGGGCAAATGGAATGAGATGACACTTACAAAAGTCCTGTTAAGAACTCGCTTGGGCATGAAGGGGTAAGGAGCAAAGAAACCGTCCCAGATACACCAGCAAATGAACAAGACACCACCGATGACAAGCATAGCAATAAGAGAGGCTAGATTCACGTTAATACGATTATTCTGATTATTATCAATACTTACGGTTCTTGTAACCTCCCTCGGCGGTAGTGTACAGAGTCATAGGGGTAAGAAGAAGAGCGAAAGCGAAGCCCATGAGAAGGAAACCAAAGACATTAAGTCGAGTCCAGTAGAATCGAAGTTTGCCCCAGGCGTTCATACCTGCTGTCTCATCCTCCTCAACAACTTCGTGTTGACCGGTAAGAGCAAGTTGTTCACGACGAGCCTTGGAGGAAGCGGCGAGTGAAAGAGCACCAAGTTTTTTGGCTCGGTGGTCACCGATCAAAAGGACGATAAGCGCGGGCGACATACAGACGGGAAGAAGTATGCAGAACATGCCGTACTAGGTAGTATTAGATTGCCGATTAAACCTCAGAAGAGATAATAACTTACACCCCATCTCCAGCCGTTGGCGCTGTAACCATTGATGTCGGAAACGATGTAACCGGCGACGAAGGCATTGAGGACATACGGCAAGTTGACAGCGCCGTCAACAAAGGCTCGCCATTGCATAGAGGTGATATCGGCGATAAGCAAGCTGTTCACTGCGCAAGAATGAGCGAGAGATAAATACAATGAAGAGAGACGAAGATTTACGGAAACTGATACCGGCGTTACCCAGAGTGTAAAAGACCTGACCAGCGACGACAGTCTGGATGTTATGAGCACCAGCACACATGGCATAACCGATAGCGTAGCAGGCGATGGCAAGGAGGAGAGCGTGGGGACGAGACCAAAGATCGGCAATCTTGGCGATGAAAGGAGGAGCGACACCGTTGAGAATACCGTTGATGACGCCGATAGTACCAACGACAGTGTGTTCACCGAAAGAAGAGGTAGCAAATTGAGCATCTATGAGAATGAACGCATCAGCTTTCGATTGTTCCTGAGATGGTGGTAATGGAGATGAAACTTACAGTAAGCTGTGGTGCTTCGACTCAAAGAATAAACATAGGCGATCAAACCGATAGAAGCCCAGAGAGAGTAGAGACCCCAACCCTTGCCGAAGACAATGTCTGTGAAAGTCAAAATTAGCCATCGCCGACTCTTGATTAATGGGGAAATAAGCCGATTATCGGGAAATGAAGAGTAATGGGAAAGAGCATTATTGGGTTGATCGCAAATGTCAGGCCGACTTATCGAAAAGCAAAAGAAAAGTTGAGTTTGTGGCAAAGGCTATAGACGAATACCATTGATATGCTCGTTTATCACACTATTGGATACAGTATAAAGAAGAGAGGAATGTGAAAAAACACTTACATAAAGCCTCAATTCGAGTAACACCCTTATCCTGCTCGAGAGCCAGAGCTTCGGCCTGAGCTTGATCCGCAGCTTCCTTGGAAAGAGATTCGACATCGTTCTTCTCTTGCTCCTCGGGCTCTTCCGATTGAATATTGAGGTCGGGGAATGGCGGGTCGTTGGTCGCAAGAGTCTTGAGAGTGGCCTCAATGGGAATTCGAGACATTTCGTGGGGGGTGAAAAGGGAATGGGAGCAAAAGTTACGTGGTTACGGAAGGACATCTTTTATATATCACTTTCGACTACTCCATCAACTTTTTGGTGCTCGAAAGCGCTCTTAGACTTTTTTGGAGAACGTCAAGGGACTTCCAAACGGAAGATAGGAGATAGAGTGTCAGGGGAAGATAAAGCGGCCGAAATCCAGGGATGGGCGTTTCCTTGGAGCTTCTGATAAAAATGTGGAAGGTGGGGAGGGGATGGGAAGCCGGTCAGGGACCAGTCCGTACCTGGGCGGCAATTCTGAGAATGATCGATCACCGTACACAGTTATCCGCAGGGTTATCAGATACCCAGTATCTGATTTTTCGGCCGGCGGGAGCAAATATTCTTTTTCGTTCTCGCCGTGCCAAAATGTAGCCCGTCTTATTTCTTGGGCCTTTTCGTTGTTACGCAATGTCTGTATGCATACATAAATATGCACAATAGAAAAGGCCGTAGCAGTATAACTAAGAATACGGAATACAATTAAAAGCACTTCCGACTGCGAGTTGGGATCTGCTATTTGATACCTTTTTCGCCTTCTATTATCGCATCCTATCCGGAGTTTTTCGCCTTCTATCGCATCCTATCCGGAGTGTGTGCTGCGGACGAGCCTTGGCATTTTCGAAGGATGGTATATAACAGGGATAGCTGTTGTGTTGTAACTGTAAAAAGCCTTGTCTAATCGCAGTAAGGCCATTTGATCTTGAATGCTGGCCAATTTTCCTGACATCCGTAATGCGTAATTCTTAATTATCATTTCCACTCAGTTTTCTCCGAGCATTCTTCCTACCCTCTCTTGAACCTTGAATATATAAAAAGGCTTGGCGCGTCCGTTCAAACTTTATAGCTCAGAAGCACACTTCGAAATGTACAATTCGATGTGCTCCTGTAAGCTCAAATTGGCTTCAGGTCTTCAAATATCTGACATGCACAATCTAAGCTATGTGTACACCTACTAGAGGGTATCGACGTTGGCAGCGAGTAAGAGTGGAGCGTCGTCATTGGTGTCGTCGGGAAGTCCTTCCAAATTCTCCCTATTTAGACAACCTTCTTATCCTTAAGAATCCCACCATCGCGCCCTTGACGTTGTCATATACTACTTGAGCCAAGACCACTGAGCGTTGGGAAAAGTGTCTAAGATTTTCTACACCTCATTCATCATTAAACACGGGCGCGACACCGACATAATGCGAAGGCGGGCCGTATCGACACATGCCAACCGAGTGTCCGTTGAGCTCTTGAGACGTGCCCCGGGGAGGGATAAGTATGCTTGGGAAGAACCTAGAGTTGTACAGGTGGCAAAGATGGTGACCTGAAGGGGAGGGAACCAGGACAGCCCGAGCCCTGCAGGACCGCAATGTCCAAATAATCATTTTTTTTGTTGTTGTTTCGCGACGACGGTGTGGACGACGACGACGACTGACCGGCCACCGCCGCCGTAAACAAGAGTCAGAAGATCGCAAGATCGATAGAACTAAATCAACAACACAAACACACAGACGCCGAACGAACCACACAACGAAGACATCCGGCTTGTTTCCTTTTTCTTTTCTTTCTTCGTCTTCTACGTCAATTTTCTGTTCAGCAAAGAAAGAGCCACAGTGGTGCGCATCAATATGCCTTCGCAGGTCTATCAAGATCCCATACTTGCCGCCCACCCAATTCTTCAACCTCACGTTCAAATCGGTACATCGGGACACCTGTTTCAATGAAGCCCAAGGTAAATGTTGAGTAACTGTGGCAATGGAGGGATAGTGGAGATTGCGGGGATTATGGAGTAAGATAACCCTGATGCCAGATTATGTCAACAATGATGTGCTTATAGATTTGTGGGGTGGATACCTAGATATCATTTAGCTTGTAGTGGCGAGCGTAGAAATGTATATAGGTCCATAGTAGCTTGATATCAACCTGATTTCCCCTATCTGACTCTGGTTGGACAAGAGAGCTAAGTGTAGGTACCAGAATAATAAACTATCTTTCAACAGTATGTACTTATTCGGGTATCATATTCCCTGGAACTTTATGCTGACGATATCCACAGCGCAGCACTCGCACCAGACCCTTCTCCAAGGCCAGCCCGGCCCTCCGGGCCGATTGGCCCTCGTGGAGAACGAGGTATGAGAGGACCTGCAGGCCCACAAGGTCCCCCAGACCCCCCTGGTCCCTCCGCGCTGGCTGACATTACGAAGGAAGAAATGCTTGCGTTGCTCAAGAATAATAACGAGGCGTTGAAATCGGAGCTGAAATTGGAGCTGAAGTCAGAGCTGAAGTCGATGTTGGATGACTCCATCGCCGGTCAAAAGATGGACATTGAAAATCTACGGAAGGAGATCAGAAAGGCTCCCTTTTACAGGAGGCTCTAGTACGTCCCTCTCATCTGAGTGATAGCGATAAGCAGCTACTGACAACTGACATATAGCGCCATAATTCATTATTCATCTCCTGGTCTGGTAATTTCCCGGCCAAATTTGTCCCAGTTCCTATGTCATGAATGAAAGGGATTCCCCTGACGGCTTACTGTCACGTGGCTGTCGCCACCCGACCTCTTCTTCATGTGAGCACGATTATGACAGTAACCCTTCCTCATCCACTTCAGTCCGCGTCCGAGCATACCCTTTCGTTTTCGGCCGCGGCCTTCCCCCGAGAGATATACAGAGATAGAGAGATCGACAACCCTCCAACACCTTCCTCGCCACCGGGTTTCGGCAACGCAAAAGGATGTAGAGCTGGCTGGTGTGGGAAAGATGAGTCAGCAGAGCTTGAGGTGTAAAGGTATATAAGACAGTAGTTTTCCATAGTTTTAGATACTTGTCGATCCACTATTGTTGTCCTCTCCAAGTATTCTTCGTCTACTTAAAGCTATCATCTTCCGGCATTGATCTGGCTGCCTATTTAAAGAGGCCCTCGGATCATTTGTTGTCCCTAACCTGTTGAAGGCTATCGCCAGAAGAGATAGCCCCCTGACACTTGGCGAGTCTGCTGTCGTCGTGTAATACGGTCTGCGCTAACAACCTCCGTGGATGTAGGGACACATCAGGTCGATTCGATTAATGACCTCAACTCCTTGGGGCGCTCACACTTGCGCCAGTGGTACGGATATTATCAAGGCGAGGTGCCCGAAGGGGGACCGTTCGGGGAACGAAGGTGGTGCGGTCTTGACGGACCGAGAACTTCGAGAGGCCATCCTCTCGAGGTTAATCCCCTATGTCCTGCGGGACGACGTATTGTCTGACTAGAGGGGAAAAAAACTCTATTTTATTATTGCCATCTGTATATAGTAACCTGATAAAATTAGAATACATGCTTATATATATGTTGCTTGTGTTTCTGTATTGATTTGATGTATACAACTCGTCCGGTTACGAATACTTCCGCTTTTGTTTCCGCGCTATATCACTCATCAGCTTCCGTTTCAGTGCATGGTATCGAACGATGTAACTGGGACCTGCTCCTCTACTCGATTCTCCATCCAATGGCTCCCGGAGCCCCAGCCATGTCCACGGAAACGCACAAAACCACATACTGCATGCCTGGCCTGTCAGCATCGAAAATCGAAATGTGAGATGCTCATCCCGGAAGGGTGTCGTCGATGCCGAACACTCCGAACCCATTGTTCTCTCGCCCTCCCTACTGCATCTACACCTACGCCCGAAGGCTATACAAGCCTCGACCAAAGAGCTACCTATGTATCTCCTGGACAGGGCCAAAGGACAGGGCCGGAGGAGAAAGGTATTCTGAGGCAATTGGACGAACGGACAAAGAGGATTGAAGGACTGCTTCGTAGGGAAACAGGAGTTCGCCAACCGCCGGTTATTAGGAAAGATGAAGGCCTGCGGGTGGAGCGTTTGCAGCCTATTATGGGGAGTGTTGGTGCAGCCGTGCATCTGGCTTCGGCGCTATGTGTGAGGAGTGGTTGGACATGGATAGATCCAGTGGCATTAGGGCTGCTCTCAGGTGATGCTTTCGAGAAGGCTCATGCACGGTGAGTACTTGTAGATATGATATGCGATGAATTCAATGCTGATGGATAGTATGGTCCTTTTTAGCTTTCTGTCGATATTCTACACGATACTTCCTCTTCCGCACATCATCGCCGTCCCGACCCACCCCTTTATCCGCCTAGCACTCATCGCCTACCTCAATTCCGGATTCCAGTCAATTTCCTCCCTCTTATCATCAAGTCTACACATGTTCGAACCCCCTGAAGATATCATACTCGCCCTCCTCATCATCTCCCATCTCCCAGTGAGCCAATATTGGACGGTAACGGATCCTTATGGGGCAGGGGCGAGAGCTCACCAAATGGCTATCGCCTTGGGACTTCCTGATTCTGCTGAGCGGCTTAGAATGCTTGAACACGAAATTGGAGAAGAGTGGAATAAACTGTTGTTGTATCAAGCTATATTGGTAGGTCCTAGTCCGCTCGGCCTCTCAATATGTAAAGTTGCTGATAATGAATGCATTTAGTGGTATGCGGTGCAGCACCGAATGTCATGGTATGTTTTCTCAAATCCCGAAATGACACCAGTTCTTGGCTGAACGGAACACAGGATACAGATCTTCACCTATCCGTCTATGAGCTGGTACTCTTCTTTTCCTCCCGTCCACGATACCGTTCCCCTTCACCTCGCACGACAATTAAGTTCGCCAGCACTGTCCCACATCGTCCTTGATTTGCTTTTACTTGAATGACTACGCCCTGTTATCGAAGCTCTACAAGCGGTGAGGCTGAGTAGGCAGTATGAGGAGCAAGGCATGTGGGGGTTGAAGGATGCTTGGACGGTGTTTGAGGAGAAAGCAGCGGCGTGGTCGACTGAGGTGGAGAATGCGCAACGTAAGTCATGATGTCTTACATGTCTCGCAATCTCTTTTCGTATGCTTACTTGTTCATCTTCATCAGTCCCTTCAACCCCATTTAAGTGTGGAACCGGTGAAAGCAAGGGCTCGAACTCTAGTCCTGTGAAGGAGGCGCGTCGAGAAGGGTTGAATGAGGGAAGGGAACTCGAAAAGGAGTTGTTATTTTTACATTTCTAATTTTATTTTAATTTTTACATAGTGTACAATAACCAAATAAAGCAAACACGAACAAAATGCAACTTCTATAACCCTAGCCGTTAGTTCTTGTGCTCCATGCTCATACACGACGCCGTCTCACCAAGTATCAAAGTATACATTACACACTGGGCAGGTCGCTAGTAGCACGATCATTTTTTCGAGCCCTGTAAGTCTTACAAGTCGACGCAAAACTACCAAAACAATTACACACTTTCGAGATACTGCACCTCCAACTTGTCCTCATGAATCTCTCTCGGGGCTCCAGGCTGGTCGTACTGGCCGTGCTCCTCTCGGAGTCGCTCCATGATGGCATGCATCTTCGCGGCGTCTCGAGTGGCGTCGTTGGACTTGAATACCTTGTCCATGGCTTCGAGACCGACGTTGCGCGTCTACGACGACTCAGAATGGAAATGAACGAAAAAGAAATCGACTCACCTCGGGAAGGATCCATATGGCGTATGCGACACCAAGAAGCATGAATGCGAGGAAGAAAAGGTCTGTGTGCCGTCAATCTACAGCTGACAACAGGACCGTTTGTAACTCACATGTGCCATATGTGATATTCTCGAGCATAGGCGGGACCATGAGGGATACACAGAAGTTGAGCATCTGCATTCTCTTCAGTATATTTCCATTTCCCACCTGGCCCGGGGTAGGGCGGCAGCAAACTCACCCAGTTGGCCGAAGCGGCGAGGGCGGTACCGGGAGCTCGCGCAGACATGGGCATGACTTCAGCAATCACAGTCCAGGAGACGGGGCCCCAGGAGTAACCAAAATTGAAGCAGTAAATCCAGATGAAGACAGCCGAGGTCCATGCGGCACCGGCATGGGTGGACCATGAGTTCTGGAATGTGGCAGTAAGTGCAGCAACGATGATCAAGCAGAAGCTCATGCCGAGACCTCCGACGATGATCAGGGGTCGTCTACCAACTCGGTCCATGATGACGAGAGCCGGGAAGGTGGAGAGGACACCCATGATACCGACGACACCTGAAGCGAGGAGGGAGATGGCGGTGGATCCGATACCCCTGTGCAAGTGATTAGCAAAGATCTACTGGACTAGATGTGAACAAACAAGGAGGCAAATATTGTCGGAGCGTAGAATATGATGGCGTCAATACCGCTCATCTGCTGGAAGAACATCATGAGACAAGCGATGGCGGTACGCCTGAACATTGGCCAGGTCGTGAACAACGAGCCGATCTGGGCGAATTGCAAAGCGAAAGGGCGGTTGAGCAGAGTGGGGAACTTTTCGGCAGCCGTTTCACGCTCGAAGATCGCATCGGCCTTGATTTCCAGATACTCAAGCCGGACCAGTTCGCTGTCTGCGTCCATGTCCCTGATGTAGGCAAGGGTGCGAAGGGCTTCCTCATCGCGTCCTTGCTTCAGGAGCCATCGGGGACTATATGGAATAAAGAAGGCTCCGATGGCGAGGCCGATTGCCGGGACTGCTTGGAGGGCGAGCTGCGAGATATCAGCTTCGCCACACCAGAAAATGTCTGCGTACAGGAAGTCGCCATGCGACGGTGTTGGTGTTTGAGATGTAGTTGGTTCCGAAACCGATCCAGTAGGAAAACAGGATGCCTATGGTCACGGAGAGCTGCCAAGTGCCGACCATTGCACCACGGACTTCGGCTGAACTTATTTCCGAATTGTAAGTAGGCACAGCGGTACTGAGAGATCCTACAGCTAAACCGATCGCAAAACGGCCAACGAAAATCATGGCCGAGTTGACAGCAGCGGCGGTAAGAATAGTTCCAACGATGCACACAATAGCACCGCCAAAGATCGACCAACGTCGGGAGAAACGGTCGCAGCAGTAACCGTTGATGAGGGCTCCTACCCATCCTCCAAGACCGAGCACGCTAGAAGATCAGCACGGAATACATGATCATGTTAAGGATAACTCACGCAACGGTCCAGCCCTTGAAAGAGGCATCGGTTACGATGCGCTCGAATGCTGGGATCCGAGTGAATGACGGCATAACCTGGACCTGACCATCTTCACGTATGTCAGCTTTCGATCTCACACAAGCTCCTCACTCACAAGAACCCTGCTCGTAACCGTAACAGAGACCACCAAGGGCAGTCAACATGGAAATCCCGAATAATCGGCGGTTTCTGATGAGACCTGTAATACCAGATGGCCCAGCGAGCTTCTCTCGCATGGCGTCAACATCGTAAACGTCTGTCATATTGTCAATGGTGCGGCTGTGGTGATGGTGCCGATTTGCCGGTCAAGTTTGGGGAAGTTGGGGATCAGTAGACGATATATCTATCCTTGGAGCCACAGGTGGAGGAAGGTTTCCGGAAGTTTAGTTCTTCCCTTATGAGCAGCGATGAACGTTTCGTCGGTAAGTTTCCGCTGCGTCTGTAACTCCGGCTTCAACCTCAGCGATCAGTAGTGTTCTATGCCCAGCTCGTCGTTCCGGCAAAAGCGTCGCCCTTCCCCTGCTGCGCCTATTCCTGTTGCCCCGCATGGCGTTATGTGCCCCACAAACCCCAACTCGCGGCGGTCACGAGGTGTTTTTACCAGTTCTGGGTGGACTCTCCATCACAATCCGGGGTGGAAGGAGAGGGGGTGTATGGACCCCAACTTGAAAAGTGATGTCAAGCCGGTCAGAGTCCAAATCCCGAATCCTCTAACTACGGCGAGGATCCTTTCTCTTGCTCGGCTTGCACAACGGCATCAGCCTCAATTCCGTCAATAGAACGCAAGCATGGTTGTGCCGCGATTAAGGTTCATGTCATTATACGTAAAAGGCCGTCCCCGTACCGGACTTTGTCTGTTCGTAATAACAGACTTCACCTTTAATATTTACTGCATATTGGTCGATCGGTTCTGCCACACTGTGCATCGCCGACCGTAGACTCAGGACAAGTGCACCTTTACGTGAAGGCCTCCACTCAAACACACCCAGGACCGCTCCGGGATGCCGCTAATAATGTCGACCTGTAAGTGCATCCATCCGAAAAGGTGATACCCCTGTTAATATCGTGTCGAGGCAGAAGCCGCATGTGCCGCCGGGAGAAGCTGGAATAAAGCCGGAACCCCAGTCAAATTCACCCGGAGTCCCGGATGCATCGACCTGTCTCCACATCCGGGGCACCACCTGGGTGGGACATGTATACAGTATGATATTAATAGCCCTCACCCCCATAACACCCCGGGGAACTGCGCTAGCCTAAGGTCACCTGAGCGAGCCGCTCGGGGTGGTCGCAGGAGCCAGGGAACATTCATAGGGAGCAGGGACACCGAAGCGGGGTGGAAGCAAACGGACACCGACGCGGGGGCGGAAGCAAACGATGAGATATGTTAATCTGTGAGGCTCACAGTTGTTCTATCGTTCGTCATCAATAAGTTGCTCGGTTTCGCGATCTTTTGAATGCTCATGCATTCAGTATGGCATTCAATATCTGTATTACCGGCGCTGCGGGTCATGTCGGCAAAGTGGTGTCTCGTGCGGCACTTGCCAAGGGGCATAGGGTGTTCGGCGTCGATCTGCCAGCGAACTCAGGCGTCAGCGGGAACGATAAGTACAACTACAAGCAACTCGATGTGCGGGATGACACGGCGTTGAAGACTGCGATGAAGGAGCAGGGCTGTGATGCCATGATACATCTTGCAGCGGTCTTGAACAACCCTAACAGTGTACACAAAGGGAAAGACTGGACTGAATCGGTGAGTTGCGGAAAGGCGGTTAGTACAAGGCATAGTCGGCTGATCGGGGAGCAATACATTGGTAGGATATTCACAACATCAACACATCAATGTCATATGGGATTCTCCGGGCTTCATCTGACCTTGGGATCAAGCGGGTGGTACAAGCGTCCAGTGTGAATGCTATCGGCATGCGTTAGTTGTTCCTCTCATTTGTCGTGTCGTCGGCGTAAAGCTAACAGGCCCGTTCGCAGTTGGCTCTAATCCCCCCGCGTTCGACTATTTTCCTTTGGACGAGAACCATCCTTTCCGCCCACAAGCCGCGTACGATCTCAGCAAGCAGTAAGTCCGCTTGCGTCCATTTGACACTCCGTCTGACCCACATCTTGATGCTCATGTTCACACCCTTCAGGATCTGCGAAGTGCAAGCAGGCGCCTTTGCTCGAAAATACCCATGGATGCGAATCGCCTCCTTCCGTTATCATTGGGTCGTTGACTCGTCCTTGTTCAACCTCGAGACGCTGCACAAACGTGGAGGAGAGCCGAAGGATCTGTGGGGCTACATCTCCGAGAAGGACGTTGCTGAGGCGACTCTGTTGGGATTGACAGCTCCAGAAGCGACCTTTCCCAACGGTCACGAGGCCTTCTTCGTCGTAGCGCCGGTACAGCATCAACAGGCTGCTACTATTCCGCTCATCGACAAGTGGTATCCTAACGTCGAGAAGAGAAGGGAATGGAAGGGTAACGAGGGACTGTACGATTGTAGCAAGGCCAAACGGCTCTTGGGCTGGGAGGCAAAGGAGTACTTCCCATGGTACCCTTAGATCTCATTAAAAGAAAGTGTGGGGGAAAGCATGATGCATATGATCACGATGTTCCGATGCGCAATGTACCCTCGCTTGACTAACTCATGACGCAAAGGGCGAGTGGAAGCAGATGCGGCCGGCTGCTCTGAAATGTAAGGGTACAGAGGAACGAGGATAGGAGGAAGACAAGGAGGAAGATGGGAGGAAGACAGGAATGACGTACACGTAACATATCTCTACAAGATAATAATGTCTATCCGATTTACAACTTCCAATATGTACAACAAAAACAATTATCCCACTCTCCTCTATCCATCCACTCAACAGCCGAAGCTGTTCCCTCATCCCCGGGCCAACAAGACGCCCATCTGGTCCCGAGTGACCAGCTTCACCCGCAACCCGAGCATCGTTAGGCGGTCCTTAAAGGCCGCCAACGTAAGCTCGCCCGACTCTGGGTCGATATCTTCAAGGTCGATATCGACAGGGTCAGGCTTGTTGACTATTGGGGGGGGATCGTGGCGGAGATCGTCAAGGATAAGACCTGCCTTATTGGAGCCGAAGGACGTGTCAAACGACGAGTCCAACTGTCCAGAGGAGTCACTGTCGACGGAGGAGGGAGCCCTAGAACATCTGGCACCTACGGTAGATTCGTAAGCGTAACTTCAACGTGGAAGATTAACAAGGTGCTCACGGTCATTGGAGAGGAGGGAGGCCATGATGGACGTCTTCATGTCCAACATTTCCTTAGGAGCAGATAGCCTCTCCAGGTCCTTCCTGAACTCTTGCGGCGCCGTAGACGTTCGACTGTCAAACGCCTCAGCACGACGAGAAGAGGAGCCTCCGCCTATACCCCTGCCGCCAGGACGAGACCCTTCACCAGGACGAGACCCTCCGCCAGAACCAGACCCTCCCCCACGAGAATTATCGCCCCCAAAGCCGGAATTTCCGCCTTGTGAGCCATCATTATCCTTGCCAGGCGGCTTGTCGTCCCCTGGCTTGTCCTCTTCACCTTTCTCTTCATCATGCAAAGCCGCCAATGTGCGCTTGTTCCTCTTGGTCGAATGAAGACTGTGTCGCCTGCGCCCAGCCTCTAATCCTTTCAACCTCATGTCGGCGGCTGAATGAGCGGTCGCATCAACAGGAACATGATGAGCAAAAGGGAGGGGCAGGTCGTTGAGGAAGCGTTGTATTGGAAGTGCCGCTGCATGAGCAAGAAACAAAAGGATGGTCGCATCGAGGTGATACCTCGCCTCTTTATTCAACGCGGCGTTGGCACGGTCGCTGATCAGACAATTGGGAGGCGACGACCAAAAGTCTTGCAGCTCCGCGAGTTCCTCGACAGAGTAATCATCTGGCATATGTCCAAAATGTCGTCTGACTTTCTCCAAAAACTCGTTATCTGCCTCTAGGGCAAGTACGGGAATGTCCGGGGTCGAGTCTCGATAGAGATACACAACCCGATAAAAGTATTCGTTGACTATAGAGAGACCGAAGATGCAGCGCGAAATGGCGTAGCCCAAGATGACATACCACATAGTTTGAAACACGCCTTCCTGGCGGAGGTAACTAAGAGCTTTCTCGTCGGTTTGACTTTTAGCCTCGCCGGTAAGAAGATCCGCTAATTGCATCCACTTCACTTCGATGACTGCGTAAAGCATTTCTTTCCAGCCCGAGGGAGAGCTAGGATCATTTACACTGCCGATGAGAGAGGCGTCCGGAGTAGTGGCACCATCAATTCTTGATTCGGCGGTGTCTTGCGATTGAGAGGGCTATGTTGAACGCGTAATAAGCATTGTGTCACCTTTTGCACATGTCATGACTCACGACTCCCAGAACTTTCCCCGTCCGCCGTCTGTACACATCCACTAGATCTAGCTTCGTCCATTCTTTGTCATCATTGTCGTAGAAGACCGTTTTCAAATTTGCTTGATGTGAGAACGTGGTAGCCATCATCTCCTGGTTCTCTTGGATGAACCGATCAAGATAGCGACGAACATGCCCGTCGTCGAACCTTTGCTCATCAACGATCATCCCGTCCCTGTACCCATTGGCCCAGGATTGGCCCAGATAGTCAACTCGGCACACCTTATCGTAGGGGCGGATAGTAAGGTATTCGGAGACCTCATAAGGTTCGCTGAGGTCAAAGGGGACGAGAGAGAGAGGATATGGTCGGTCTTTGTTTTTAGGGTGGCCGCCGTATGCAATGGGATCGTCACGAGGGGATTTTGAATGTTCGGGGAGTGTTTGATGTGATGAGGGGAACGAAGATAAAGGTGAGTCGGAAGCAGAGGCGGGGGATAATGAAGTCAGGCGCGAGTCTGAGCTAAGTTGAGCTGGTGCCGCACCTCGTGTCGACGCGCATTCTCGTTCCTGTGTATCGGGCGAGGTCATTGTGGAAGTGGAGGGTGGAGAAAAAGTGAGAGAGTAATAAAGGATTGAATGGGCAAAACGATGAGGACTGGGAAGAGAAGGCGGGAAGGAAGAACAAGAAGTTGAGTTATCGATTGTAGATTCGTTCCGCGCAACGTGTTGGACCGGTGGCGAGTCACATCACCGCCGGCCACCTCCCCGTTCCTCCCCTTACAAATATCCCTACTTACGTAAGTAATTGTTCACGCACCCATCTCGATTCTCGATGTCTCGACTGGGCCTGCCATGGTGCCTCTTGGATCGGCAGCTTTCGTGTTTCTCATCTTTATTCTCCATCGGCTCATATCATATATTGGTACAACAACAGCAAGCGACTATAAATTCTACACTGCCGACATCTCCTTAGATCATAACTATCGACACTATACAAAGACAGGATGGATGCATATCGGAAAAGCCACAGCGCAAGTATAATTCGTTTGATGAGGTCGTCTTTGCTAATAATGATTGCTCCTCCAGGTCTCTATGTATATCTTTTACCCTCTGGTTGTTGACCTAAATGCGACGTATAATCCGCACATTCCCAAGCATGGGATGCCGTGCATGCACCCATAAGTTCTTGTATGTGCGTATCATTGACGTCCGCATACTTGTGACACCTGCTGATACTGTTAAATGTAGTTATTATTCAATCTTATCCTTCGTCACCTGGGACTTGTTCTTCTTCACAATCTCTCGAGAAAGGTCCAAATGTATGATGAAGCGCTCAAATGCATGCTGGGGACATTGGCTGTAAGTGCTTTTGGGCTTTGCGCATTCGTCATGCCCGCCGAGATTGTGGCAATCTAGCTTCCATTCACTTGCTACTCTTTGCCAATTACGGGACCTCTTTTTGCACACCTACATCGGGGGGAAAGGAAGGTGTAGGAAAATGTGCGGGATGATGCGTGAGATCTCGGATGTAAGGACAATCATCTTGCAGGTTTTCCTCTCATTTGCTGGCCCCATATGGCAGCTTGGCTTCTCATCTATTCGCCTCCAGCCGCCTACCATTATCTCGTCCCTCTCATATCTGCGCTCAAGAGATCTTGGAATGTCAGACACTATGCTGGATCACAAGGATGATGGAGCAGGGTTCTGGAGCAGGAAGGAGAAAGAAGGGGAGTGAGCTTTGAGGGACCGTCGGCCAAATGGTCAATCAATGTGTGACTGCCGCCGGCATCCATGTAAATCATCTATTTAGCCTGTCTTGTGACTCGTGTTCTCCACGGTCGGGCCCCGCGGGCCCTCCTTCAGAAAGAGTGTGACTTCTATTACTGGTTACTTTCGACATGAAGCATGGGGCCCAATTCCGGAAGATCGGTAAGTCTTCTTGAAAACAACATGAATAGAACTCATTGATGTCCATTTTGTTTCGAATAGTTCAAACTCTTTCCAAGGTTGAAAGTTCGGCAATATAGTAAACATCGAGCACCATGGTTGGCGTAACCGGTATAAGTCTAAGTCTAAGTCTAAGTCTAAGTCTCTCTTCAGAAGAGCTGAAGACTCAAGACGTGGAGCAAAATGAAAAGCTCCAGAGCACCACAAACATGTTTACCAATGCCGCTGTAGCGACTGGTGAGTCAATATTTTGAAAGTGAACTCAAGTACGGACGCACTGCTAATCTCATTATTGCAGACGAGGAACATAACATGACCTTGTGGCAGGGCTGTAAACTCTACCGCAAAGGGATATTGTGGTCCGTTCTTATATCTTCCTGTTGCGCAATGGAAGGTTACGACATATCTCTTGTAGGGAATTTCTGTAAGGTCTCTTATGTCGATACGATAGCAAAAGCTGACACTGTCATTAGACGCGTTTGACCCTAAAAGATTTAGGATACGCTGTGGAGTTCTGCGCGTATCACTCGGACATCAAAACCAAACATCAAACGAAACAACCATTTGCATTGTTCCCACGAATACACTTATATCCTCAACAAGCCTCGTCTCATCAAGCAAGTAGTCTCTCAAAGCAATTACAGTACTCAGCTCTCTAAACGCACTCCAATCTCCACCGCTCGAGCCTCTGTAAGCATACAAATAGTTTGCAATATCCTTCCTTGCGTTCACACTTCACAGCTCCATTTCTCATCCACATCCATACATTATCTTCCCATTTATCATACATCTACTCCATGTATTGCCTGTACACCTTCAAATAAGTTAACACAGCTCTCTAACTCGCTCCAGTCTCCACCTCAAGTGTATCTCAAGTGTATGTAAGCATAAAAACAACTGCAAGAATCCACCTCGGAGACATCGAACCTTTGTAATGTGACAATGGATTTGCTGACCTATCCTCTCTGCAGCAGCCATCCATTCTGAAACACGCTCATCTAAAAATGGAACTGGCATCTTTTGCGACTCCATCCGTGAGTATATACAAGATAATAACTCTGCAGACAAGACCATACATTGACACATTCATCTCCCAGGTTTCTGCGCTATTCTCAATATGTCAACGGCTCAGAAATTAACTTCTCTATGCAACACCAAGCGCTGATGTGTAGTCATCGTTCCGCCACGACCTATCAAAAGACTAAGAGTACCTTCTCGCACCTCTCCGACACCTGCGGCCTCACCAGTGTCTCCAGTTGCACCGAGCATGCCCTGTCACTTTCAGCAAGCCCATGCATCTCAGTCCAACTCGAGTCAACCTCAAACTCGTTAGCATCTTCTTTACATGGATCTTTCGGCTCCCCTCAGCCCTTCGACGAAGTTTTGAGTCTCGGCTCATCCTATCACCCAAGTGAAGGCTCTGATCAAGAGCCTGATGGAGATCCAACACTTAATGATGTGCCGAGACATCCTCCTTTCAAACTTCTTTCTGACCTGCCAAAGAATGAAAGAAGAGAACTAATGGCCAGCTTACGTCGTCAGGTGAAGGATGTCGATTCATGGAATACTGCAATGTCTCCTAGATACGTCTTGAGGAAATTCACCATTGTGAACTCAAATGTTCATTTACGAGGCCATTATTCAGGCAAGGTGAGGGGCAATGAGATATTTGCCGAGTGGCTTTGCTTGGGAGACGTAGGTTTCAGAGCCCGCCTTGTGGAACTGAATTACAAAACACCATTCTTTACTGCTGTAAGGAACGAAGAAGAGAAGAGGATTAACAGAAGAAGTGTGACGAGCCTAACATATGGAGCCCCATTTGCCGAATCGCCAAAGCATAGTTTTCAATGCAAACGCGAACTTAACAGAGGGAACTTGTTTGAGGAGGCAGGGAATATTGCCCCAAGGGTCGTCAGGATTGAATGCGTCATGAGAGCTGTATAATCAAGAAAGTTCTGATAGACATGGGCACTATAAGAGAGACACCTCAAACATTACATGAGTAAGTTTCACTAGTTGCTTGTCAGTATAAGGCTCCGTCACTTATCTGCCTTGTCACAGAATGACCTACAGCTATACAAAGAGGCTCAGCAGGGCACACATTGGCCCCTAACCTAAGGAACTAGGGGTTATAGAGGTTGCATTTTTCGTTGTTTAATTTATTGGGTTGTCGTGTGTGTTACCCGAATTAAAGAAACTACTTAAATAAACAACTTTTAAAGAAAAGAAAAAATAATCCAACCTCCTCTTCCTCACAAGACCAGCGTCCTAGCCCTCGCCTTTACTAACTCGACACCAATCCTTTTCTCCATTTTCTCGAACCCGCCCACCGGCATCGCCTCCCTCCACTCCTTCCATTCGTCTGCTGTGCTCCTGCTCATCAGGCCACCAGTGGAAAGGATGATCGGTTTAAAGACCCCACCAGGACCTTCGGAGCGTTCTTCGAGACGA
>NC_009178.1:0-17500 GCF_000149385.1 Cryptococcus deneoformans B-3501A
CCCCCTAACCCCCTAACCCCCTAACCCCCTAACCCCCTAACCCCCTAACCCCCTAACCCCCTAAGTTGTTTATTTAAGTAGTTTCTTTAATTCGGGTACCACACACGACAACCCAATAAATTAAACAACGAAAAATGCAACCTCTATAACCCCCTAACCCTTGTCCTATTTTATTCTCGCCTTATCTATCGGCGGGGGGCCGTCGGGGGCCCTTCGGCCATCCTTCCTCTCCTCTCTCTTCGGTTTATTATACTCGGCCTCTTTATCATACTCCACTCTCGCGCGTTCTCCCTCTCCTTTCTTCCTTTCCCCACTCGTTTCTCCTGTTTATTATACTCGGCCATCGCGCCTTCTCTCTCTCCTCTCTCATCTCTCCTGCCTTCAACAATTCCTTCCCACTTTGCCGTCTTTCCTTCCATTCTCATTTATACTCACCCTCTTTATCATACTTGTCCTTTTATTCTCGCCTTATTTATCGGCGGGGGGCCCTCCGGGGGGCCGTCGGGGGGGCCCTCGGCCATCCTTCCTCTCCTCTCTCTTCGGTTTATTATACTCGGCCTCTTTATCGTACTCGGCTGTCGCGCGTTCTTCCTCTCCTTTCTTCCTTTCCCCACCCGTCTCTCCTGCTTTCGACACTTGTTCCTTCTTTCCTCACTCTCTTCTCACTCCCTCTCCTTTCTTCTTTTACCCATTCCTCTCTCCGTCTCACGCCTTCGTATTATCCTCTCCGCAATCGTTCACCAGCTGCCGTATTCTTATTCAACCTCGTCTCATTCCCATTTCCTCTTCCCATTTCCTGTTCTCACGTCCCCTCTTCTTTCGCCCACTCGTCCCTACTTCGCATTACCCTTCCGACAACTGCCCTTTCTTTCTGCACTCCCCTCTCATTCCCATTTCCTCTCCTACTTGTCATTCTCCTTATCCTTTCCTCTTTCGTTTACTCGTCTATCCTTCACACTATGCTTTCGACAACCGGCACCCTTTCCTCATTCTCTTCTCATTCTCATTCCCTCTTCTCACCTCTTACTCTCGCTCTCCTTTCTTGTTTTACCCATTCCTCTTGTTATCCTTTCACCAACTGTTCACCACCTGGTGTACACCGGCCAATCGATCATTGTGCATTCTCCCAACCCATTCTTGTTCTGCCCACCCGTCTCTCTGTCTCCTTATCCTTTTTACGCTTTCAACAACTGTTCATCAGCTCGTGAAACAGCCCCCGTACACCAACCGATCGATCCTTGTGCTCGGTGATATCACTCGCTGTCTTGTTATATCACTCGCTGTCCTGTTATTTGTCCCTTCGGTGCACTGCTATGTCACCCTTCCAAGCAACCTTGTGCAACTGCCAATGTTCAAGCTGACATATGCATCAATCCATAGTCTCAGTCCGATCCGTATGCGTAGTGCCGGCACGCAATACATAGCTCATACTCTACGACAACGACCACTACAGTCTGAAAGAACAGACTCACCCATATTCCACGCTCTCCCACCGTGTATTCTCCCACCTATCCTGCCTATCTCCCCTTGCATCATCTCCTGCCCTTCCATATATCCCATGCCGCCTCTACTGCTATTGAATGTCGAGTAAATGAGCCAGCGTCGGGGAATAGCCGAGTGGATGAGTCGAGTGTGATGGGGTAGCTGAGTGAATGAGCCGGGTGTGATCGGGTGCGATGGAGTAGCCGCCGAGTGTAGAGTCGGTGGTGAGAAAAATGAATTCGAGTGCAGCATGCGGCGTCGGATGCAGTCGAGGGTGAAGAACAAAAAACCCTATACAGTAGTTAGCGCTATCGCAACCGGTGACGAGATAAACAGTCATGCTCACCATACAGCAGACTAAGATGCATCAGCATTGACTTTTGCCATGAGGATAGACATGGACGTTACCGCAAGTTCCCTCCGCCCCACACCGTATACTCTCAATCGCGAGCCTTAATGACCATCATCTTGCCATTCACACACCCATATCGCATGCTCTCCCATCGTGTATTTTCCCACCTATCTTGCATCCTCTCCTGTCCTTTCATATATCCCAATGCGGCATCCTTTCCTCCGACGTATCATCCACCCTCTTTTCCTTCTTCTTGTTCTGCTTCTTCCCAGGCTGGAGGTGTAAAATATCACCGTCGAGCTCTTTGAGAGACAGGTCGGATTCGTAAACGGTGCGGTGACAGGCTGCCGTGTCGCTGGATCGAGCTATCATCTGATGCAGTTTTTTTGAGTAGTGACCTGTCGACGGTGGTCACAGGCGCCGTCTTGTGTGGGAAATATGGCAGGGGTATGTTATAGATATGTATATGTATGAAAGAGGAACTGAGATGATTCGCCGCGACGACGGAGCTGGGCGTAACGACCCACGGTTGTATCATAAGTACTTATTATTACATAATAATCCCCTTTACATAACCAACAATCTGCTCCGCACAACACGGCACCATGCGTTTCTCTTTCGTGACTTTCTTTTCATTCCCGTCACTTCTTCTCCGTGACGACGAACATCGCTACGTTCCCATCAAAGAAGTCATCTTCTATCACCGTCCGTCGACCCACCGCTTCTATTCTATTCTACAACATGACGCTCCCTGGCATTCTTCATTCGCCTTGCATCCAACGAGCTTCCCCATAGTGACACTCCTCGCCCCTCATCACCACCGCTGCGCGACGACGTCGGGTAACATGATATCCTTTCCGGAGAGGTTCGCCTCGACGGAGGCCCTTATGGGTTGACGCAAGGATGGTGCATCTCTCTTTTGAGATCACTTTGCCTCGGGATTCGTGCCAACTGACCGAATCAAGCGGCGGTGTTGATGTCTCCGCTGTTCGCCAGTACTCTCTCTCGTCCTCTTCCCTTCGACCTAGGGCAATCTCGCATATAGGTAGAGAGCGTCACGTCACAGATCGCCTGGTAAGTCCCATTCCCTCTCATTATCCATTCCGCATCCCAGTCCCATTCTCTCTCATCGTCGACCCCACATGCTAATATACCATCACAGCCCGTGTCTTTTTCCGAGCCCAGTCCTTACTCGAATCCAGACCAGCCGTGCGACGCACTCAACCAAGAGAGCAATCAGTACGGGAGAGAAATGGATTACCTGTTCGCCCATCTCTTTATTTCACGCCGGAAACAAACTCGCAAACTATGCAACAAAGCAAGTGGACGAGTCAAACAGAGATCACAGAGGTCACTCTCAGACATTTAATCGACATGACCGTCTTGTCTCTTTGGAGAAGAGTGGTAATAAGGGCTGGTTGCTCAGTGCGCCGTTACTTGTAAGTCTGGTTACGCTGCGAATCAACGTCTTAAGGCTAACAGGATATCTACAGGCTGCCTCTCGGGCTGGTCAATTATCTGTCGCGAAAGCACAAATGCCAATCAACTCTTACACCGGGTGAGTCCACCGTTGTTTTCCGCTGCTTTCCCCAAGCTGAGACAGATTCTTTCAGTGGATGATTGGAAAACAAGCAGTAACACCGTACGCGCTGCTCGTGGAGCAAGCGTCAAGTGTACCCAAAATTTGCAATAGGACGGACTGAACATCGACCCAAGTAACACTTACACCAGTCGGTAAGCCGCTACCAGTCCCTCTCAGTCGTCTCAGAGGTCTAACGCCCGAGTGTTCCAGCTGCCTTCTTCCTCCCCTGATTCCTGTCATCGCTACGCTGTCTCCCAATTCTGAGCAGCACCAAGAACTGCACCAAGCATCGCATCTCTACCTACCCTTCTCTTCTGCCAAAACGTCCATCCCTTCCTGCCATTGCCTTCTTTCATCGGCATACTGCCCCTCATCTCAGAACTCCATCACAACTATGTTTTCTTCAACCACACTGCTATCGTCATCAAGTGCAGTCCCCCGTTTTCGTCGGTTTCTTATCCGGTACACCCTATGACACAAAGTTCTCCACATAACTGCTTTCTTATCCGGATTTGGTGAGCCATTCGTTATCTTTTGCATCATCTACTAAACTGACCTACTACTGTCAGTACCGGCCTTGCCCATTGACCTACTCTTTACGCCTCTGACGCTGTCTTCGTCGCTCTTAGGTTCTCATCACTTCTGATGGTGCTCTCAGTCGTCTCAGAGGTCTAATCCTCTAATCCTCTAATCCTCTAATCCTCTTAATCTCTTTTTTCTCGCCATATGTTATCGTCTTCGTAAGTACCTTTCCATCCCTCGCGCTCGACTATGACTGACCTGTTTCAACTTTCCTGTAGTATCGACGACTTTTTGCACTACTCTCCTTACCTAGTCGACGCTTTTTTTGCCCTTGGATCGACGTCGTCACCCACTGGAACGTAAGTGCTCATCCTTACTTTGACATAACATCGATAACTGACTAGCCATTAGTAAGAACGAGACTATGCCTTTCTCAACAACGCTGTTACCGTTGCCATGTGTGATCTCGCCGTCTTCTTTCGTCGCCTTGTCCTATACACCCACCAATGCAAAGTTATTTAGATAATTGACCTCACTATCCGAGTTGCGTGAGTAATTCATTACTTTTTGTACTGTCTACTGACATGATATACCTATGGCAGCGTGCCTCGCCTATTAAACTACTCTCAAGCCACCGACACTGTCTTGATCATCCCTCATTAGTGTCGACCATGTGTTGTCTGCTATCAACACCTGATGCTACTTTAGTTTCGTGTCCTCGGTCGTTTGTCTACAGTTGTATTTGGAGCACATCTTCTTTGTCTTCATCTTACCGTCATTCCTATGCATCCTTTATATTAACTCTGTTTAATATACGAAGCTATTAATCTTTTTCGTTTAACAATATCAAATTCTCATAATGATTCTCATTAATAAAATACAAACACAAGTATGAATCTTCTTCACCAGACTCATATACCTTATTCCAATTATAACCCCCTTCTCCATTGGGTCTAAGCACAGCAATATTGACCCTCCACAGCACGCCCATCATGTGCAAGGTTATGTCGTCACCCCACTCATGATCATGTTCTATTCGATCAACATACCTGTGGTACTGCACTAGGTCGCTGAACCGGCCACGGTAGTGATGGCTGTATACCGGTTCCCTCAAGCCAGCAACAACCCTCCTCCTGACTTCATGGTACGATGTCATGCCACCATCCAAAGCCATAGCGAATGCTCTGAATTGGCAGTTGCCATCGCCCTCAGTCCAGTTGGTATGTGCCATCCGTGGTTGAATTGACAGGGGCACAATTTGCTCAGGGTTAAAGGAAAAACGAGTAGGAAATTGTTTAATTGCTTCTACAACGCAGCCTCCAGAGGCTGTCGATGTACCCTGTTTGTTTGATCAGCAAATTCCACTTTCAGGAAGCTGCCAATGAATTTACCATATTCTCGGCTTGTACTGTTGCCAGCTCAGGTTCTTCTGAAGGGTTATTAGTCATAGCTACGGTCGGAGTCAGGCCGATCGCTGAGCGATCCACTGCCCCATCATGAACCAATTGAGCAAAGTAGCGCAAGGCCTCTTGTTCAGTGAGAGTATGTCTACAGACAGCACATCTCAGACGGAATCGTTCCCTGCCTCCAGCAGAATGGTACCGATGCTTGGGGTCGTCCTTGTTAACCTGACAGGGCAAGAAGTTCCCCTTGAACTGACTCTTCATTATTTTAAAAAGTTCTACGACCTGTTCATGAGAAGGCCACTGGGCATTTACCTCTTGAAGAATTGAATTGACCAGTGCTGTTGTCGGACTTGGACTTCTTAATACAGGTAGGTTCTCATATTCAAATGATCCCTCACGCATGTCCCTTACATCGTACAATTGAGTGGCTGAGGGAACAGCCTATAAAAGTGATAAGTTAAGTTGCAATTGGATATATGAAGTTGACATACCACGGGTTCTGTTGCCGGAGCACCTTGTGGCTGAATCGCTACATTCCGTCCTGCAGTGATAGGATCCTTTGAGGTAGGTATTCGGTAGGCAAAGGTATTAGGGGGTAAGCCTATAACGGTATACGGAACAGCACCTTGAAGAATCAGTTGAGAGAAATATTCCAGGACTTGAAACTGTGATAAGATGTGTCGGCAAGATAGATCATTACACCTTAAGCGGAAACGAGATCTGTCGGCATATGCTTGATAGACACCACGGCTATTTTTTTGGCATGGCAGTACCCCATTTGTGATATGCTCCTTCATGAGGTCAAACAGCCTGCGAAGTGAAGCACTGGATGAATATTTCGCTGTCAAGTGACCCAGAATAATCTCCCAAGCAGTTTTTTTGCCTCCATCATCTGGTTCTCGCCACCAAGCCCCAGCTTTGTGTGAACATGTGGGGCGTCTTCTCCCAGCATTCCAACCCAAGGCTGCAAAAAGATCCGTCACAACCTGCTGTCTGAAACTCGAAACCTTGCCTTGGTTTGCCCCAGACCAGACGTCCCTCGAGTTTGCAATCGCGAGCATCTGGACCACATTCCGGATCAAGTCCTCCTTGGTGATTACGACTGCTTCAAGTTTGAAGCGCTTCATCTGGTCGTCGGTCGGATTCAACCATCGTTTGATATCGAAGAAAGGCAGATTCTGCGCCTTTTCTCGGGCCTCTTTCAGGCTCCGAGCTTTCAACCTGACTTCTATCCTGAATCCGCCTAGCTCTTCTGGGTCAAGTTTGGCGAGGTTATCAATCATAGACCCTATAGTTGATCTCCTATCTTTCAGGGTTTGAGTGATATTTGGATCGTTTGCATGAAGACCGCTGTTGAAGGATTTGAGCACATGTACTAAACACGGGTAGATCTTGACCTTGTAGTCCTCGCCATGGTATCGCAATTCGATGTTCACAGATCCAAAATCCATCGACCTTGGAATAACCATCGGATAGACTGTCATCCCTGAAGGGATTGAACCTGGGGCCCGGAAGAGGAAGATGTTCGTCGATCGTGTAGTGACTCCAATATCCCACTCGTTTAGCTCTGCCAACGGGTGACTGACTTGGGCTGGTTCACCGATAATGAATTGAGGCAGGAGAGGGAGTTTTTGGCCATAAGCTTGTATCCTGATTTCCTCACATTCAATCTTTCTCAAGCAATGTAGCAAAACCGGCATGGCGAAAAGTGCGTTGCCATAAGTTGCACTGCCTTTATGACGAGACTCCTGAATCGTTCTCCATCGCTTGAGTTCTTTGAAAAGGGGCGTCTTAAACTTCCCATCAATTGACATTCTGGACCCTGCGTATCCCAATGTAATCCACCCAGCAAACCTTTGATTGTCTTTGATCTTATTGCCGCGATTAGCTTTCAGCATTATAAGTGTCTGAGCGGTGCAAAAGTTCTTCAAGTAGTACTCTGGTGAGACTGTGACAGACCATGCATCCACATCTTCCACTTCACGCTGTAGAGAAGCCATAATGGTCCGCTGAGAACCTTTAGGAAGTTGACTGAGGCGCTTAAAAGGTTGCAATCTGGATGCAGCTTGTTCTTCATCACTAAGGTCATTTTCAGCGTCGTCCCCAGAGTCTGAGCTTGCACTGTCCTCGTATAGAGACCCACTGCCGACTGATACCGCACCATCCATGAGTGATTCTGATGAGGATAAAACTGAGATGTGTGATCCGGATGCAGAAGATGATGATGGTGCGAGAGATCCAGCTGGTGAGAATGGAGTGCATGGTCGGGCTGGAAAGGGTGAAGGTGACCCAAACCCAGTGGGAGAAGTATGCGTTCTGGCAGATGAGCTATTTCCTGGGGGACATGGAGATGGGACAGTATGTGATGGCCTTCTCTTTTTCTGACTTCGTTGGGGGAGTACAACTTCAACTGTATTGCTTCGGCGTTTATTATCTGCTGACATCATTCAGGCTAAAATAAGGTCAGATATATTATATTCATCAATTACATAGCCCTAACGGCTCACCGAACAGATGTGTGCACCAGTTTCCAGGATACGCTGCAGAGAATGGTATCAGCTTTATGACATAAATAAGTAAAGATCCAGACCTCAGAAATGCCCACAGATGTGAGTGTAAAAGGTTAGTTATTCACTGCAACGGCGTATTCGATGGTAGATGTGCACATGCAGTGGATGATTCATAGATGTGTTGCAGTGAAAGCTTGATGTGTAAGCGTTTGCGTGGGAACGAAAGCGAAATCTGCCTGATGTTTTCACCAAACCTCAGTGGCACGTCCTCAAACAAGTTGATCCCGCTTTTTCTAACCCAGTCTAAAATCTAGCATTACATAATGGACTATTCCCAAATCAATTATGTAATGTGCAGATCATTGTTATTTTAGGTTGCGTCACCTCTGCATAAATCCCCGTTATCCCCCCCGCCCAGGGGGCCCCAGAGCCCCACCCAGTCGTCATCAATTGGCATTACATAACTATCATTCAGCAAACCTCCACTTTTTACGACATGTAACATCCATCATTTTCCAACGCAAAACCATACATATTCCTATTACAATGCATCTCCCATGCCTACCCTTTTATGCGTTAGAAAGCTCCCACCTTGGTCTATCCCATCACCTAATGACCCCTCTTTAATTCTAGGCAATCGCCATGAAAGTGGGCAATTAGACGAAACCTCAATTAAAATTACGTAACCATTGTTCGTCGAACGTCTGAAATGCGATTGTTCTCCGTCCAACGACCCATGAACTTCAAACGGCCATAAAACATCCCCCTTGAAACTCCCCTGTTCCCTTTTTGCATATTCTGGTAGAGAATCATCCACTCTATAACCCTGCTCAAACCCCGGGCATCTCCCCGCCTGTTAAGACTCGGTATAATGACTTTGACTTGCCGTCCTAACTGTCGTTCAACCATTGCGATATAATGCTGGGTTTTATGGAATGCTTCAGACTTGGCCTTTAGAAAATAAAGATGGACCTTGCGTGTATAATCATCATAGCAGGTGAGGAAATAGCGACTGCCATTGTGGGACGGAGTTGATGATGGACCCCACAGATCAAGGTGAACTAGTGCTAAGGGTTCTTGGGCGTGCACGGAACTGGGCGGAGATGGTAGACGAGTACCTTTACCATGAATGCATGCCTCACATTCAAATCCAAGCAAATCCTTCTCCGGTACCTCACGCAGACCCGACAACCTTCCGCTCCTAGCCAGCTTAGCCACGCTTCGGACGTTGAGATGTCCTAGGCGACAATGCCAATCTAGCAGGGCGTCAGTAGTGGACGCAAGGTACACAGACGGAGAACTCGCCTGAAGGGTGTAGAGCCCTTTGTCGGAAAAATCAGAGGCTAGGAGGATTTTACCAGAGGCGTCGAGCAGGAGAGCAGCCCGTCGGGTGAAAAGCCACTGCGCACCGGTAGGCATTCTACAAGCGGAGAGGAGGTTCCAGTCAAGACCAGGGACCACTAAGACATTGTGGAAGTCAACACCTTGAATGGTGATACTGCCTCTTTGGGTTGACGGGAGTAGGGATCCATCGCCGATGCGAATGTGTTCCGTGGAGGCATGGCGGACGTCGTGCAGGAGGGAGGGATCGGAGACCATATGGTCGGTCGCGCCAGAGTCGATGACAAAGGTGGTGGAGGGCGAAGAGAGGTTGGGTGCAGTGGTTTGTGCCAAATAGGCAGATGACACATCCGACTTGTATGTGTCAGCCTCGGCTAGCTTAGCTTCGGCTACCTTTCCTGCCTTGATTTCTTTTTGACGGTGTTCGACCCAACAGTCCTTTGATGAGTGTCTACTTGGACCATGCCAGATACAATACTGACTCTCCCCAGCATTGTCCCCCTTTTTTTCTTTCCTTCTCTTACTATTCACTGTTGATTTCGACTGTGCCAATAGGGCCATCCCGGCCTCCTCTGCGACATCTCCTTGGGCTCGGACCCACTCGCCAGAAACCTGAGCAATAACATCTGAAGTGGAGAACTTCGTCTGAGCCCACAGAAGTTGTTTGATTGGGCGGAAGCTCGCCGGTAGAGCATGTAACATGGCATATGCACACTGTTGGTCATCGACAGACTGTGTCTGCTTCAGTTGGGCGAGCGCAGAGCGAAGGGTTGCAAGGTAGGGACGAGGATCGGCACCTTCCGGAATTCGAGTGGTCCAGAGAATAGAGTAAAGTTCTCCAACTCTATGTCCAGTGGCTTTTGAATATGATCGGTTCAACTCTTCCCAGAGTAGTTTGGGATTTGGTTCAAGAAGATTTTTCACCTCAGCTGATAAGGCAGCCTTTACTTGGGGAGAAAGATATCGAATAACGATGGAGTAGGCCCGGTGTTGGTTTTGAATTTTGGCATTGAGGGTATTGAGCTCATCAGTAGTGAGAACTCGAGGAGATTGGTTGGGGTCACCGGTAGGAACTGTGACAGGGATATGAAGAACAGGAGTTTCATGAAGAGTGGACATAAGACAGAGTCCAAGGAGGTAGGCTTGGATATCGAAACTCCAATCACTATAGTTGTCTTCCCCCATAAGCGGAGAAATCTTGGCCGAGGCCGTTTCTTCCTTGGGCTCAGACATGGTATTGCTGCTCGAGAACTGGACGAATTTTATGTGCTGGTATGAAGTAATTCAGGGACGGGAGGCAAGGCTCATAACCTGTCGAACTGGTCTTTACTTAGCACCTTCGTACAAACAGTCTCGTAGAACAGTGTACTAGATAGTGATACATACCTGGTCTTTACTTAGCACCTTCGTACAAACAGTCTCGTAGAACAGTGTACTAGATAGTGATGAGAAAGACCAGAAAGTTACAAAAAGGAATATTATAATGGTATAGAGTCTGATCGAAAATAGACTACGTAGTCACCTATCTAATTAAGGGACTAGACTAGCGAACTCCGACAGAGTGGGCGTGTTGAATGAGCGAGAAGATGGGAGCCTGAGGTACAGAGTTCTGGGAGAGATCGTTTGTGGCGTGGTTGGATCGGAGTTGCGTGACTATTTTCTTTTAGATTCTACGATAGTCTCTTTCTTTTCTTCATGCATCCATAGACACCTTACAACAGAAACAACATAGTTAATCCAAAACTTTCTTTTCATATTGTCTCTGACTTTCCAAACCCCTCTTCTTTACGTTGACTCCGATCTCCTGCTCCGCTTCTCTGTGGTCTCAAGCCCTGCACTCTTCTCCAATTGTTCAGGCTCGGACGCTTGCTCTTTTCCAGTGTTCTTAGGCTATGTGATGGAAGACAAGTGTTGGCAATTAAACTTGAAGAGACGCATGTAAGGAACAAAGAGACGTACCACCCGAGCAACGTAATAGATAGCAACAGCGGCCACCGCATTGAAGATCACGAAGATCCAAAGAAGACCGAAGTCTCTCCACCTGAAAATGAAAGCGAATATCAGCACCGACCTATTACTTGTCCGGAACGCGGAAGCCAAAGTTGCAAAGAACTCACTTATGGCTATAATAGATATCAAACTGAGCCAAGAAGGCATTCGTCTCACTCATGGAACAGAAACTGCACCCAGTCGTGGCATCCTCGTTGGTCAAATATCCTCCAGCAGCTGCGATGTAATTTGACATGTATTGTCCGCAAGTCCGTCCGGAAGGCGGATTAAACGTTAACAACTCATTGTCGGCACAGACGATGTTGGTATTGGCGATGGCCACACCCAACATACCCTCGACCAGATACGTGAACGGCGATACTCGGTACATGAAGATCCAGAAGTGGGGGAAAGTCTCTTTAGTTGCGAGAACACTAATCATGGAGAAGAGGCCAAATCAGCAAACGCTCTAGGTGTGGAGGTGCAAAAACAGGCCAAAGGAAGAACACCCACCCGCAGAAGATAAGGCACATTAAGAAGAGAAGGTTCGCAATGTTACCAGCTGTCTCCGCCGTATCTATACCTGCCACAATCATAATTGCGAAAGTCGATGTGAAGAGCATGAACATCTCAATGTAGAGGAACATGAGAGCACCACGGAGATGTACAGCGTCTGTTGGAATCGCGTTTCGATAGTAGCCAATAGGATAGTACCAGGTGAAGTAAATGACAACACCCATCAAGACTGTAGGACAAAGCGGCGTCAGCGTGATTTTCGGCAAGAGGAAGGATAGGATTTGAGGGAACATACTGGACCAAGGAATTTCAGCGATGACATTGCTCATGATGAAGACTTTCCAAGAATATGTCTTTGACGGTCGCTCTCTCACTTCGTACAGGCTCCTTTGTGTCACCTGAACGTGAATCATCAGCGTTGCACTTGGCGGAGTCCCATCACGAGAGACATACGAAGTTGGGTAACATCTGCTGGACAAGTTGACCGAAAATAGTAAAGAGCTAAAGATTGGGAGTTAGCGCAATCCTCCAACACGACAGAGACTAGGATAGCTCACCATGAAGACGGAGAAAAGCTGGTTCTGTAGGCCCTGTTGCGAGGTTCCACTCTTGAAGAAACTAAAGCCAATGAAAAGCCCCTAGCACGGCATATTATATTAACGAGTTGTTTTCATTTTGAAGAGGCAAGAAGAGAACGTACGGAACCAATGCAGAGTGCAGCCTTAGCCCAGATATAACTCGGCGTCCTCCAGTGCTGTTGCCAAACTCGCCAAACAACAATGATAAATTGCTTCCACAACGGCGCGGCAAACTCTGCGTATTCTGCCTTGATCTCAGCCTTACTCTTCTCCTGGGTCTTATCCTGCTTCGCAGCATCTCCCTTCCCTCCGTTGGTCTCTTTAATACGAGCAAGCTCACGTCGGACCTCTTCTCGCTCAGGACTGTTGAGCCACGTTTGATGCCAGTCGGTAGTGCACTGGGAGCCGGGCGAAGCACCGATAGCTGACAACATCCATTCCGCCGGGTTCTCTCCAGGAGGACATTTCTCAGCGCCATTTCTTTCAAAGTAATTGATTAACGTCCTTGACTCTTTGCCTACTTCGCCAAAATAGACGGTTTTGCCGCCCTTGGCAAGGAAAAGAAGACGGTCGAATTGCTCAAACAACATGGCGGAAGGCTGGTGGATTGTACAGAGGATAGCTTGACCGTGCTCAGTGAGTTTGCGGAGGAGGAGAAGAATATTCCAAGAAGTTTGAGAATCAAGACCAGAGGTGGGTTCGTCAAGGAAAAGAAGGAGGGCAGGCTTAGCGACGAGCTCGACGCCGATGGTGAGACGTTTCCGTTGTTCGACATTAAGACCTGAAATTGAGTCAGAACATGCGAGGTGACTGAAAGACAAAGAGCAACCGACCAGTACCAGGTACACCAACGACAGCATCGGCGTACGCATCCATCTCCAAAAGTTTCAAGACCTCTTCCACATACTCAAACTTCTCCTCCTTGCTAATGTGATTAGGCTGCCGAAGGAGAACACTGAAACGAAGGGCTTCTCGAACGGTGCTGGTCTCGAGGTGGAGGTCTTGCTGTTGAACATAACCAGTCTTTCGTTGGAAAGAGATGTCTCGTTGCTGACCGTCAACGAGCATCTCACCAGTAACTACACCCATTGTAACACGGGTGGCCAAGACGTCAAGCAGCGTGGTTTTACCGGCACCAGATACACCCTATATAGTGGTTAGCTACTACGAGGCAGGTGCCACGATTGAAAAGATGTACCATGAGGGCTGTGAGAGTTCCAGGCTTTACCCATCCATCAACATGATCCAGAATCCTTCTTTGCTCTTTTTTGATTTTGATATCGTAAACGACATCTTTCCAAGAGAAGATGGCTGTTTGTCGCTGGATGATACCAGCATCTGCTCGGTCTGCTCCTGTAACTTTCGTTTGTACGTTGCCTCCTCCAGCGTACTTTCCAGGTTCAGGGTCGTCAGAGTTATGCGAGGCAGTCGATTGGGCTAGAAGAGTGCGAGGGATTTTGCCACGCGGGAACACGAGGATTTCACCTTTTGATTTCTTGGCGGTAATCAGCTCTGCAATAGAAGTTAAATGAAGAACAAAGAGCGTATCCACATGCGAAGAACTCACCAGTGGCAAGTAGGTAGACAGCGGTCAGGAAAAGGAAGAAACCTATAAGGATACCGAAATTCCTCCATTTATGAGCGTGGTAATACTCGTACGACCCATTGATATATGCGTCACCGTTCACCACAGAAGATCCGGCAACGGAACCAACGGTAGAACAGACGCGCTCTTCACCTGTAGCTCCCTCATATCCAGGGCCCGTAGGCACGAACACGGAACAAGCATACTCTCGATCATGGAACTCATTGATCATCAAGCTTTCAAAACCATAAGCAATAGGGTCAAGATAGTTGATCCATCGAGCCCAGCCGCGCATGTTCTGGACATTGATCGCAAAACCAGTGTAAATGACGAGGGCGAGGATCATGATAGCCGCGGGCGCAAGAGCTTGGGTCAAGGATCGACTAAGGCTGGCGATAGACCGGAAGAACATGGACATGACCATAGTAAGGGTGAAACTGATGAGCATAAAGAAGAAAAATGGCCCTGAATAAATAGTCAAGCGCTGCCCCAACGCAGATGATAATTAAAAATCACTTACCAGGCTCTCGTCGAAGATTGGCCATGAAATACAACGCCAAGTTGAAGCAGATACAGTTAAGGACTTTATACGGTATATCGGTAAGGGCAGATGCGATAGCTTCGGTTGACGGGTGATAAAAGGCGTATCGTGAATGCTTCTCCACGATCCCTCGTTGAGCGTATAGGATAAGAATCTATGTCGGAAGTCAGCCCAGAAAAACGATACCTTTTGAGATTTACGGCTCACTTCAAGTGCAGAACCGAAAGCACTCATCAAGATGGCAAAAAACAACAAAGCGCCTCGAGAGTAGAAACTGGTGGTATTTGACGCTGAAAAGATTCATCAGTGTCGACACATTAGATTTATTCGGCACATAGACTAACGCATGTTATAGAAAACAGAGCCTACGATCAGAGCCATGATAAAGTTACCGAACAACTGGGTAAGAGTCAAACTGGGATCCGCCCTCAGACGCTGGAAGCCTCGTCGAAGACAGAGCTTTACTTGGCCACCGTAGGAAAGGGTATAAGGAGACTTAGCCCGGCTATAAAGGGTCTCAGCCGCCGCGACTGGTAAATCAAAAGTGTAACTTGGTAGCTTACAGATGTTTCGACTGTTGTGCCCTTCGAGATTCCAAGAACTTATCGTAGTTCTCGCCATGAACTGGATATTTTTGCTCAAACTGCGCAATCTGCTCCTGGAGCTCGGCATACTTGTTACTCTTCTTCCATGCAGCAGCAAATTCTTGAGGTGTAGTTGGTACCTTGCCTTCGAAACCTTCTCGGGGAGTTCGCTCGGAAGCACTGGTAAGAGAGGTTAGGAAGTCGGGAACGGTTTGTTGGGAAGGGCAATGGAATCCCATGTCGACGAAAAACTGCTTCGCCTCAGTACACTTGCCGAAGAAAATTTGCTCGCCTTCATAGAGGACGGAGACCTTGTCGAAGAGGTCGTAAGCCCTTTGAGGCGCTTGATAGATGGCGACAACGGAAGATATGTCCATATAATCAGCGTTGATACGAAGATTTTTACAGAATTCGATGGCGTTGGCGGAGTCAAGGCCTCGGGTGGAGTTATCCCAACACTGAAGAGGAGCACCGGCAAGAGCAGCCTCGGCAATAGTCACTCGTTTTCGTTCACCACCTGATTGAAGTCAGTTTCTGCTTTGGCTCACAAAGTGAGTTACTCACCACTAACACCTCGAACGAAGTCATTACCAACGATCGTGTTGAGAGTGTGAGTGATACCAAAAACAGACATGACGACATCTCGCAGATGTTTAGCGTAGTCCTTCTTAGGAATGCCATTGGGTGTATGACGGGGAGCCCTAGCTTCGGCAGCGAAACTATACAACGGTTAGTAAACACTTCAATTAAGCCAAGAATTACGTACGATAAAGTCTGCCCTACTGTAAGATTGGGGAAGTGCACATCTACTTCGGCGGTGTAGATAGCCTCTCCTCGAAATTGACCATACATCTGCTTGGGAGTGATACCTGTGGCCGGTTGGCTTTATGAATAAATCATAACTAGAAAACACACCTCGATAGTTAAGTTCCGAAGACTCATCGATGTATATACCGTTCATTTCTCCCGCAATCGTCTTGAGCATAGTTGAACAACCGCTGCAAAAATAATTAGATTATAACCAAGTTGAGATTGTATGTAGCAGCACCTTCCAGGAGGCCCCAACACCACTAGCATTTCACCAGCCTCGATCACACCGTCAATCCCATTCAAAATCTGCACTTTGCGCTTGCGGTTGCCGATCAAGTCTCTGAGAGCTCCCAGTCCTGCGAGAGCTAGATTGCCAACGGTCTTTTGGTAGTCTGTATAGTCCGTCAGTGAAATGCCAGACGTCATGTGGAGCGGCTACATACCGGCATCAGACCCATATCCAAAGACCCCTAAATTCTTGAAAGACAGTCCCGCCTTCCTCGGGGGGGATGTTGTCTCATGAGCGCGGAACATCAACTTCGTCCACTTCTTCGGATTGAAGTTGCTAGAGAACGGGTCGAGATCAGAGTCTTTCTGGTAAGTAAAGACGTCGCCAGTAAGTTCTTCGGCAATAGACTCGCCTTGAGGGGCTTGTGAAAATCCAGGACCTAGAGCGCCAGTCTGGGATCGTCGAGACCATGATCGAGCAAGCTGACCGAGTTCGCGATTACGATACTCGTCGGTGGGGGAGGGAAGATTGTCGTTGGGGTGATCGTCGTAATAGTGACTTCGAGAGGTCGTGCGGTTAAGAGCAGCGCCAGCCGAGTGCTCGGTACGGTCATACGGCCCCATGGCCCCGACACCTGCGAAAGCCATAATAAAGGACGGATTTGTCGCTGGTGAACGATTGCTTTAGAAAATGAAAAGGATTGAGCGCGTTGAAAACAGTCATCGATCGCATATATAAGAGCCAGAGAATTTGTGGGAGCCGGTGATAGGTGACGAAATGATGTGCGCCTTCCATATGTCTCCAACGGGTAACTAGTAGGTCCAAAATATCCAGTCGGGGCCCGCCCGCCAAGATAATAAATAAATGTAAAAAACAAAAAGCTACTACTTCATTTTCCGCCTACTACTCTTCTTATTTACGTATGACGAAGTAGTGAGGTGGATTTGGAGTCCATGCCTGCGTGACTAATAGCCGACGGCCAGAAAGATTTCGGTCGCCGCCGCAAGACTCGACGGCCGCCGGCGGAAAAATGCGGTATTGACGTAAACGTAAGTGCTTATTACGTGCGCAGACACGGCGGTCTACTTACGAGTACTATTGGACCAATTATTGGTCGAGCGAGGATGCCGTGGTGACATAAAATACGTCCGTCCAAAGAATAAGGAGGTAATAAGTTTCTTTTTGAAGCTCTCAAGGCCGATGACCGATGAGAGGGATGCAGAACATGCCATACGCGATGTATAATTAATTATGGGAAGGAGGGGCCATCGGCTGCGATGGAAAAATCAGCCCTATTAATTCTTTTCCCTTCCTGCCTCTCTATCTCGCATCCGAATTTTATAAAAAAATAAAATAAAAAAACCTTCCCTTCATCAAGTGCTCAGCGTTCAAAGTTTGCATCGTATTCTTTTTGATAAACTTTGTGTTTGGGTATAATTATTAGACGAATGATCTATAGCGCTAATGCCAGAA
>NC_009178.1:22500-27500 GCF_000149385.1 Cryptococcus deneoformans B-3501A
TCTATTCCCCAAGTTGCTTATATCTAACGTATACACCTGCTCATCATTGCCTTTTTTCAGTTACGAAGAACGGAGCAACCTTATGACGTTGACCCTTTGAATCCAATCCAAATGCACGTTATACATTCCGTATATGAAATTTAAATCTTACAAATTAACCTGAGATTCGTCACCGGCTCATCATTCTCCTTCTCTTGCTGTTCTCCCGGCTTCTTAACCACAACCACCACTGGCTTCTCCAAGACTAATGTCACAACCTTTTTCTCTCCTTCCTTCCACCACTTCACCACCGCCAAATTATCCTTCCCCAGCGCAATCTTTGCCTCCAACTCGTCACTCAAAGATAGGCGAGGTTTGAAGAGGATCTTTTTACATCCAGGTTCTAGCGGCTGTACCCCAGCGACTTCCGCACAAAACTCATAGACCGGTACACTACCCCATGCATGGCAGTCTGACCGCTGCCTCACATCGTCTTCCTCCCAGGTGGTAAGGTTGTTTTTCAACATCTTCCTCCATGGATTCCAAATGGTCTTGTAGAAATGCTCATAAGTCTCGTCGCCGGCGACAGCGAAGGCGCGAAGGGCGTAAAAGATCATGACATAGGAACATTTGGAGAATTTGGGGTTGGAGAACGCGTTTGTAAGGAGCTGCGATGCTTCAGAAGGAGGGATAACGCCCGCAAGGGTAGCGAATACTTGACAGTGTTGGGAGTACGCCGAATCGTTCGCGATATCAGCTGTAGAGTCTGTGAAGAACTCTCCGTCGTAACAATGTTTCTTGATAGCCTTGACAACAGCTTCAGCCCGCTCTTCATACTCGGTGGCATTTCCCGCTCTTCCCACCTGTCTCAGAAGCCGAGCCGCTTGCTTCAGAACGTACGCATAGAGCAGACTCAGATAGGTATGTCGATTCGATTTTCGCCCAGAGGTAGGTACGCCTTTATCCGGATGATCCTCCGTCGCAGACCAGCTCGTCACCCAGTCACAATACTGCCACACATCCTCCGAAATCCCACTTACAAGCCCAAGCCCATCGATATGTGAGTCGAAAAATGCTAGGACACCATCAATCTTGGGGACGAATGATTTAGTGTAAGATGTATCGCCAAAGTATAGATGATGATCGGATATCTGTAAGATCCAGTAGAGGGAGAAGGCGGCGATGATTTGCGGGACGTGTGACGGGAAACGGGATTGGGTGAGGCCTTCGGGAGTGACTGAAGCCGCAAAATTTGTAATTGCTTGACGCATGAGACGGTCGTCGCCTGAAAGAAGGTAGTGGAATAACCCGACAGATCGACTGTCACCAGAATATCTTTGAAAGGACGAGTTAGCGTTGAATTCAAACGCAAAACAGACTGTGAAAATAATGCGTACTGCAATTGCTCGTAGAATGGACAGTCCGAGTACCCATCAAACATACAATTCCTCAAAGTTCTAATTGATACCTCCCAGATCTTCTCATTCTCCCTCATTGCCGGCTCCTTCCACTCGGCCTTAACTCCCATCGGATAATTGACCTGTGTAGCTTCAAACGACACCAGTTTGATTGGCTGGTCTCCCACCTCAATCTGGACTCGGATGAGGCGGAAGGTCCGGAACCAGAAAGGCTCGTATATGACTGACTGGCCTGGAGAAAGTTGGAGGGTGACCTCGTCGTAAGGCCCAAGGAGGTGACCATTCTTTGAGTCGAGGCGATCGCCTTTAGTGCGTAACCATGGATACTGTCTCGGATCGAGTTCATATCCCTCAGAGTACGTTAACCTCAGTTTCACCTCTGAACCATTCTCGGAGGAGAAAATCCATTTTGTGAAGGCTGTAGAATGGACCTCGGCTTGAATGTCAAGCGAATGAGATGTTCCAGCTGGAAGAATGAGGGGGTTAGAACTGTCGAAGAAGGTGAGCCAGTCGGAAGAAGGAGTGGGGCTTTGACATGCGTGAATGTTGTTGACGGCGACTGGGCTACTTTCGGGTAGAGGGATAGATCTCGGACGGAGACGCCATGGGGGCAGCTCGCCGTTGACAGTTTTGAGCGAGTATGGGATGGGTGTCAAGGGTGTGGCTCGGGAAGAGGTAGCTGAAACCCGTTCGTTGATCTGTTCCAAGTCAACGATACTCCATAGGCGTTATAAGGGGAAAAAACTTACATGAAGGAAAACATCATCCACCAAACCAGTAGGATACACCCTACTCTGATCCACCACCGCCTTCCACCCCTCTTTTGACGCCAAGTTCACATTTCCAACTTCCCCAACCACCGTCAACCCGGGGAACGTCGTCCTCTCAAAGGGCATCCCCCCCCTCGAACTCGCAAAGTACCTAATCACCAAAAACTCGACATCATTATGTCCTTCCTTCAAATACGGTGCGATATCGAGAGTCTCGTAGTACCAAATACTTGAATGACCTTTTGTAGGACCAACTGCAACTCTCGCGCCATTGATGAGAAGTTTGTACCGTGTATCGGCAGAAAAGTAGAGTATGGCAGACGAGGGGATAAAAGACAAGCTAAAAGAGCGGGTAAAAGAGACAAGGCGAGCGGCAGAGTTGTCAGGCGAGGAGTCGATCCAGTTGGGAACCCAAACCCAGTTTGCTTGGAGATTGTTTATCGTCTATGACGGGGAGTTAAGCAAGGCCGACACGTGAAGGTGGGGACTTACCTGTTGCTCTTCGGAAGCGACCATTACGAATGTACTTTGCAGCGAAGATAAACTTGATCAAGACCAAAGCTCAATCAGGCAACGAATTCGACATCTGATTGTTCGTGTTTTTGTGGTAGCCCATGGTTTTGAGAGCAGTCGAACACATTTTCGTACGGCGGATGACGAGCCCGAAATGTTGTGATTGCACCGGTCCGAATCATGAACCGAAAGTCCTGCCTCGGCGGCTCAATGGACCGAGAGATAATAGGAGAGATGTGGGCCGTGCATTGTCTTCTTTTTGGGCGTTATTATACGGCGGAAAAGTTGACCTTCAGCATCCCGGCTGGCTGTAGAGGGTAGAAATTGTACAATGAAGACCAAGTATAGTTCTTGAAAACTCAAGATGCGAAGAAGAGAAAAAAATGATACAGGGAGGTGAAAGCCGAGCTTTTATTACACTGTGTTTTAGAATTTGTGAAACCCGTGCCTACGGATCCCGAATTGAGGAAAAAAGCGTGGTTATTCAGTTCTTGGGCATGTTTTGGGTCCTAAAATCCGATCCTTACTTCAGCCTCGGATTTACCATACGGTCTATGTCGGCGAGCCTGGAGGTGCCAATGAAGTCGTGTATAAAAATTCAACAGTGTATCAAATCAATCACATCAACAGCGACACTTCTGAATCTTCACGAAACAAACATTCAGTATGACAGCCAATATCACCACTCCTATCCCCACTCTTCGCCGTATCGTCACCTCCCATCACTCCTCTGACAAGTCGGGCGACAACGTCACCTTCCACGACGATACAGTCAGTCTGAATCCTGTCCTTAACGGCCGCGCCTTCCTCACTCCTCTCTACTCTGCCATGGGTCTGCCTGCTACCAACCCCCATATTGTCACCCCTCAACACATCTCAGATGCTGTGGCTGCTGTTCCAGGCGTGTTCATCCCAGGCGGTACAAATGGCTCAGTCACTGCCCTCACCCCCAACTTCAGAGTGGGTATGCACAGATCATCTTCTATCGATTACAACGTCTTTTTGGAGGGGAGCGCTTATCTGGTGGTGCCCGATGGAAAGGGCGGCGAAAGGCGAACTTTGGTTAAAGCTGGAGAACTGGTGATTCAGACAGGAACTCTGCATGCTTGGGAAGCTGGATCCGATGGAGCGAAATGGGTTACTGTAGTTGTAGCTGCTCTGCCTGTAGAGGCTGAGGGGAAGATGCTGGAGGATGTCGATTTTTAGATGTTTCGTACATGTATAAGGAGATGACTCGTCACGAAAGAGGATTCTGGGATACCGGAAATAGGTTGCCGAAATATCCGGAGGAGATCGCCTGGTCGCACAAGCACCATCGGTCCTTCTCGTTGTTTCTTTAATTTCGTGTGGAATGCATATGCCTCCAGATAGGTATATACCGCAGTTGTGCACTTTCAACCACCTTACAGTACCCAAACGTGACGCCCCATCCAGCGACCGCTTGAACAATCCATTCACTTTTAATACCTTCTGGCCGCAGCAGGACAACCTCCACCATCAAATTATCCCACTTTCTGAAACCCTAAAAACTCCGGGTCCCCTCTCTGCAGCTCCCACGGCCCCGCGTCGAGTAGAACAAGGTAATCACCGACTTCTCCCAGTCGGCAAGAAGGCAAATAATCATTATTAGCCGTTTTGTTTCTTTGCATCTTGACTTTCAACTTGTCAAGCCCAATATACAGCAACACCAAGCAACATCTCCAGGTCCCACATAGCGCGCACTATGCCTAAGGTTCCGAGTCTGAGGTCACAATCCTTTGGCGGTGGTGACTCCCAGAAACCTCTTATTCCACCCTCGCTTTCAATCACCTGCGCACCGTGTCGAGGCAAGAAGATCAGTGAGTTGTTCCTGGTTCTCGCATCTGAAGGAGTACACTGATTCAGAGGATAGAGTGCGATTCAACTAAGCCCACGTGCTTGAATTGTGCGAAAAGCCCCGATAGCTGCTATTATCCTCCCAAACAAAAACCTGGATTGCGGCCGGGTACGGGTATGGAGATGATCAAACGTGTTGGCGAGTTGGCTCAATCTGCTCCGCACAAACGAGGCTGACAGATGCCCATAGAATATTTAGAGGACCGAATGGAGGGTTATGAGTCTCGACTAGCCGAGTACGAAGCCCGTCTTTCCCAAATACCCATTAACGGGCCATCGTTCGCCTTCGACCAGAACCATACCCCTCTCTCCGATCCTTTACTCCAGTCCAATCCGCAAGGAATGTATCCCCCCCCGCCCCCAAGCCATCTCGGACATATGTCTTCAAATTCCCTCTCAGGCGGTATCGGTATCTCCACCCAACAACTTTCCACTTCTGTACCGA
>NC_009178.1:30000-62500 GCF_000149385.1 Cryptococcus deneoformans B-3501A
CCATCATTTGGTCCTTGCACAGTGGGAATCCATGCCACTGATGGTGTGCAAGAAGTAGAGAGAAAGGAGAAGGCTTAAAAAAAGGAAACACGGCGCTTTCTTTCCCCGAACTTCCCACAAGTACGAAGTTCCCGGCCCGACATTTTTGTGGCTGCGGTCGTGGTGGCGTAGGACGCAGCGCGGAGGAAGAGAAGAGGAACAAAAGGAACATCTGTTTGTCCATTTTCTGCGCTGCTCGCCAGCAAAGACAAAAAGATTCGATACATCATAACTAATATCACAAGACGAGAACGTTAGCAGGCTCGCAGCATGTTACCCAAAAAACCGCGGTAAACACAAGATGATCGATCCCTCGCTCTCTCTCGAGGAATGCATATAGAGCTGAGGCGTTCCCAGAAAGCTGGTAAGAAGTCCGAAAGGCTTTCTTAGTTGCCGGTCCGAACATGACGTCTCCCGGTATAATGATACAATCGCTACCCTCCTCACATAATCCACAATCTCCTCTGATCAGTCAGGGTTCAATTACTGGGACCCCGAGGGGAACCCACTGGGATCCCCAGATAGGCATCGGGTTGTTGTAGGGTTTTGCTTCAAATTTGCGGGGTTTTACGCATTTACACAGGAACATGACAGGAACGAGCAGCTGGTCTTCCACCTTTTGGCCTGCTGAGGGTTCGAGCTGTACAAGAGGAACGACTCTGGCACAGGGAAGTGAGTTGCGAAATACCCTTGATTGGCGAGAGGCGAAAGAACAAACCAAGCGGCTTAATTTTCCACCTGCCCTTCGGGATGATCCGTCGGGTAGGAGGGCGATATTTACTTTTGCTTTCAAACAATGACATGATGCTGCTCCAAACCCAAACTGGCCATATATACCGCGACCTCCAAGAGTCAATACTTCCTTTGCTGGTCCTCTTCACATTTCCAAACTTCTCCCTCGCATTCAAAGGCCTTGACTTTTCAATTCCACATTTTAATCATGACCTCCGACCAACAGCACCCTCACTCAGGGTTCCACGATATTCAAGCTATCCCTCTCGAGATGAACGAGAAAGACAATGAGCTCATTCACACTGAACGTCTTCAAACCGCCGAAGAGATTCGAAAGACCATGTCCAAGGGCGAGGCGGTGCAGATGAGGTCCAAGTTTGCCGACTTGGGTACCATCCAAGCCCTCAAGGAATACAAGCTCTTAGGTTTCGTCGCAATGGCAGCGGCCTTCAGTGCTTCACTTGACGGCTACCGTAAGTCTTAGACCTAAGGTTGAGCCGCAGTACCACTAAGGTACATCAGAAATCAACTTGAACGGTGGTATCGTCTCCAACAAAGGTTTCATTCAACAGATGGCAGCCCCAGGCACTGAAGCTATCGATGGAAAGTACGTCTCGGCATGGGGTGGTATCCAATCTGCCGGCCAAACCTTAGGGCAAATCGTACGTCTCCTATTGCATCTATCAGTTTTCTGGATCTCGAATGAAAGCTGATTCAATATCAGTTTCTTCAATACGCTACAGACGCTCTCGGTCGAAAATACGCCCTCTATATCCTATGGGTCTTCCTCGTAGCTTCCATCTTCGCCGAAACCTTTGCTAGCCACTGGTCCCACTGGCTTGTCGCCAAACTCTTCTCTGGTATGGGTGTCGGTATGTTGCAAGCAACGATGCCGGTCTATTTGAGTGAAGTAGCGCCTTCTCAGCTTCGAGGTTTCTTCATCAACGCCTACTCATTGTGAATTTTGTATCTTTTTACTCCATTTACCCCATTTACCCTTGGTAAACGAAGGAAAAAGCTGACAAACTAGTTAGTTGGTTTTGCCTCGGTCAACTTGCAGCTTCTATCGCGCTCAATGAGCTCAACGATATGAAGCCTTACGATTTCCGAACTGCCATTTACACTCAGGTATGTCCCTCTTCCATCAACTATGCCAAAATACTTTTTTTTTTTTCAAAGCTAACCAAGTAATTAACGTGTAGTGGCCAATGGTCGGTGTCATGGGTATCGTCTTCCTCTTACTGCCTGAATCTCCTTGGTGGCTTGTCAGTAAAGGCAAGCTTGAAAAGGGTTCCAAAATGTTGTCAAGATATCAAGGTCATCTCCAAGGCTACTCCGTTGAAGAAGAAGTTGTCAGTATGATTCCTAATCGAATCGTGTGAATCGTATCTGATACGAGTATGAACATAGGCCATCATGACAGCTACACTGGAAGAAGCCAAGCTCATCGCCAAACGTCAAGGACAAGAAGGTCAATTGGCAGTATTCAAGGGAAGCAACTTACTCCGTCTGTTCATTGCTTCTTGGCCGAAAATGATTCAGCAATTCGTTGGGTACGTTCATACCAATTACCTCTTTATGCCGAGTCACTTAGACCGTTTATCAATAGTCTCTCTGTCTTCAACACTTACGCTACCTACTTCTGTAAGCTTAATCATTGTCTCGCTCTCTTTCCCCTCTCCCTCCATGGCAACCACCCTTCAATACGAAACCGCTAACTCTCTCAAACAGTCCAACTTGCGGGTAACAGCAACCCCTTCCTCGTTACCGTCATCCTCTCCTGTGTCCAGCTCATTTCTATGCTCATCACCGTCTCCCTCAGTGACAATATCGGCCGTCGACCGCTTACTGTCTACCCATATGGAATCACTGTCCTCTCTGTTCTTTCGCTTGGTATTATCGGCTGTTTCGACTACACCAGCAAATCTCTCGGTTCTCTCCTGGTATGTCCAGTCCTTCTCTCCATGTTTATGTTGAAATGAAGAACCCTTGCCTAATCAAGCTTTATCATAGATCTTCTTCGCATGTCTCGCCACCTTCTCAACTACCGGCGCTTCCGCTATCGGCTACGCCTATGCTGCTGAAATCCCTACTCAACGACTTCGAGCCCAAACTGCAGGCTGGGGTCTTGCGTTGTCCAACATGGTTGCCATCATGTTCTCTTTCTGCACTCCGCTCATGCTTAATGGTAAGGCTAAATGGAATGTCAAGACGGGATTCTTGTAAGTATTTCTCCATCTGCCCTCCTTTTGATGAAGACCATATCTCGAAGGGACCGTAATCGGAAAGTCAAATTTGGTACTGACAAAAAGGTATATAGCTTTGCCGGAACAGGCTCGGTCGCTACTGTTGTTGGGTGGTTTATCCTTCCTGAAGTTGCCCGTAGGACACCTGCCGAGATCGACGAGCTGTAAGTCACCCCTTCTTCACCCTCTTGCATTTAAGCAATAGAAGCAATAGCTTGACTGACCTCCTGGGTTTCATTTTGTTTCGTTCAGGTTTGAGAAGAAGGTCAATCCACGCAAGTTCAAAGGCTATGTTACAGACGTCGAGATCTCTTATCGAGAGGCAAACGAGACTTCTGCTTAAGGTTTGCTCAGTTGTTCGGATTTGAGGGAATGTAAAGATTACTAGGTCTATGTCATTGTGTATATGCTTTAGGGGGGTGGGTATAATCGAAAGTAGGGACCTTATAGGGCTACTATCATCATCTATTGTTAATCTTGTCATATTCATACTTCGCTGTCTTGACTTATGCATGAATGGAATGAACGATTTAACACGCATAATATACAGAAATGAATACGCATTAAAAGATATATTTACCTCAAGATTCTACTCGCTATTTGCTACATGATTCCAAAGTTCCCAAGCAAGTTATATCTTGCTGGCTGGAAAGAAGAAGCTACATTCCCCTTTGGGGGTAAAACAAGGCCGGATCGACCCATCAAACTCTTCTACACTTCATATCGCTCTCTGTTTCGCTTTCCATGCTTTATTTCACCCACCCCTGTCGTCTCCCCCTTGATGTATTCTCCTTGCTCAAAAAGGACCCATCCCTCCTACCCATCCAAGCCCAATTGCACAAACTCCAAAGCTCATACCAACACCCATCAACGTGAGATCGGTTCTCCCTCTTACAGCGTCCGCCCCACTCGTACTTGAGTCTCCGCTGCTACCACCATTACTGCCGGTATCACTGTCCGTGGTGGTGGAAGTAGAGTTGGCAGCAGCTTCTACCCCCGCTCCTGATCCCGATACCGACGAACCCCCAGAGGAAGAGGTGGCAGCGGTACTGACGTTACCAAGTAAAGACAGAGTAGTTGTAGGTGTCGGGTTGAACGTCGGTGACTCGCCGGACGAAAGGAGTTCATTTGATTGGGCAGCAGCAGCAGATGAAGCTGAGGCTGGGGAGGCAAAGGAGTACGTGGCGGAAGGGTTGAACACGACGAGGGACGAGAGTGTGGATCTGTTTTTAGAGGTTTAGCTTTCACTCTTGATTTATTGGTGATGCAAAGAGAGAGAAGAGAAAGAGTAATGACAACGTACGCGTCGTTCAAGCTGATTACACTCGTAGAATCATCGACACCTCTCGCCTCAGCGTAAGCGTGTGAATGAGCTGCACGGGCATCGGCCTGGGGGTGATTATCTCCGGGGGCTGGAAAAGGGGCCGAGAGGACAAGAGGGAGGAAGATGGTGGTGATCAAGCCAAATTTCATGGTGTCTTCTTTCCTATTCTTGCGTTTTTGCAGGCCGACAAGCTAGGCTGAGCAAGGTCGAGAACCGATAAAGTGAAAAAAAGAAAACAGAGAAGGAAAGTGGGAGACAGACCGAAAGTGGACAGAAAGACGCTGGATATATATATATATATATATATATACTCTGGTCGCGAAGCAAGAAGACGCGAAAATAGAAAGAAAAAAGCACCGCTGCAATAGTAGTATACCCAAATAACGCTAGCGATGGTGATAACTCTGAAAATCAAACACGCTGCACGCTAGAATCGCAGACCACGGATCATGAAAAAAGGAGGAACGAACCAGGGCCAAAACTTGAAACACCGGAAACCGGTCTAAATGAGGAACCGTCATTCTTTTTAGAAAAGGTACTAGATTGCTAAAATCACAAGGTACCCAACGCTAAACCACTAAATAGACTTTCTAAATGATGTCATGTCGTTTCATACGCAGCGCATCTGCTTGTAATCGTCGAGGTAAACATGGACTGATGGCTGATCAAAAGGTTTAGCAAGTACTAGTTTAGAAGAGGAACTGCATACTGGGTCGGTAATTTAAATCTTCTTTTGCTATTTGTTACAATTTGTTTAGACTTTCCTGGGAGGGTACGGAAAGAGCGGACAAGCCGGTGTATGAATTCCTGAAACGGTACCCGGTGCCTTGTCACCTTCCCCTTCCCTCCGCTCCTTGCTTCTCTTCCTTGTTGGCTGTCAAGTTTGTTGTCGTATTATGCTTGCATATTGAAAAGAAGAGTTGATCGATAAATCGAGCTTTTTAACGAGTTACAATGATAAAAAAGAAAACTGAATGAAAAGGTGAGAAAGTAAAGCTGACGAGCAAACGTCAAAACAGATGAAGAAAGAGAAGGAAGAAAAAAATTCTTTAGAAAAGACCGCCCACAAGGTGTTTGCAAATATAAATGTAGCAATGAGCTCCAAAGACTATACGACCACGAAAAGAAAAGCAAGGCAGAGACGGGTCAAGCAAAAAGTAAGGAAATTCAGAGGCAGTATGAAAAAGTGGAGAGTGTCTACTGATACAAGTGTGGTTAAAGAAAAAAAAAAACACCAAACGCCATTTTTTGAAGAATGATCACATCATGACCAAAAATCTCCCGACTATCCTTTTCATCTATCCATCTTCCTGCAGTTCGCTTGCGAGATGATTGATATAGGCGTAGTGTGTATTGATAAGAAGAGGGTTGTGTTGCGGTGTGTTGCTGCAAGAGGCGTGGGACTATACATAAATTCATCATGTTGAGCGGGTGGGAAATAAAAGTGGGAAAAAAATGGCAACGGCGAGGACATGAACGCTCTCATCTCAGCCTTCCTCCATAAGGCGCCGGGATACCCAGCCCGCAATCACGATGCTGCATCAAGATGGCAGTAAGCCTGCCAACTTCGTCATGCATCTGCTGCACCGTTTGCTGGAGACGTTCATTCTCGATGGTAAGCCCTTCGACTTTGGATTGGAGCTCATTGAGCCATGCCTTTTTGCGTTGACGGCATTTGAGAGCAGCTGTTTGGTGCAAAAGACCGAGGGTGTTAGCCTTTAAAAGAAAAGGGGGAGGGAAATGCACTTGCCCTGTCGATTCCTCTCCAAGAAATTCTTCCTCTTCTCCTCCTCCGTCTCAAACTTTTGTTCCTTCTTATCACTGCCATCATCCTCATCTTCACTTCCATTCCCACTTCCACTCGTACTTCCCCCCTTCTTCTGGACTGGTATAGAAGCGGCAGTGGCGGCAGCGCTAGCCCTTTTTCCCTTCTTGGCATTCCCTCTAGCCGCCCCATCAGATTTCCTCTTTGACCCGGTCTGGGGTGTAGAGGTGTTTGAACCTTTTCCTCCACGTGATGATCGACCTGTCGGTCCGCCGACGCCACTCCCGGGCGTCCCCTCTGCTTCTTCTCGCTTTGACAGCTCTTGATGTGCTTGACTGAGGAGGAAAAGACCGTTTGCAGCCTGTGAAGCCGCATTCGCATTATGCTGTGCGTAGTCTACATATCCCATCGGCAGTTGGACTCCTGGATGGCCTGGGACGCCATGAACGCCTGGCACGCCAGGGATGCCAGGATGGGCGTTGTGTGGATGGCCTGGGTGGCCGGGATGGCCGGGGTGGGCAGACATGGCCGGTGCGAAAAACTGGTTTTGCCCTGGCGCACCAGCAGGCGCTCGGGACATATCGCCAAAGACACCGGTAAGTGCGTTGAGCGTGTTGGGAGTAATTGTGTCTTGGCCCGGGTGGGCAGAGTGGTTGTTTGCTGGTGAATGAGCGTGTGAGAGGGGGTGAGGGTGATGGGGATGAGGTTGCATGTGGGGCGGAATAGCGGAAGGCGGTTGGATCGGCTCGGTGGAAGATTGGCTCTGAGAAGTTTGAGAGTTGGAGGAAGCGTTGGACGTTGTTTGGCCTTGCGCCTGTGCTTGTGCGGCAGCGGCTTGGGCGACCTCGCTACTTTCTCCAAGAGGAGTGACGTTTGTGATTGAGTTGAGGAAAGCGGCCGTGTTCGGCGAGGGAATAGGCAAAGAATTGAGCGACGAGTTTATAAACGAGTTGTAACCCGGCGTGAAACCTGATCCTGTACCGGGTGTAAAGCCAGTCCTAAAACCTGAAGACTCGAATCCGCCTTCAGCGTTCCCTTCGTTGGGCCTGAGATTATTAGAAGTTGAAGATTGGTTTGCGCCCTGGGGACCAGTGAGCATAGCCGGGCTCAAAGGGCCCGAACGAAGAGATTGATTGGCAAGCCAGGGGAATTGAGTAGGGTCCGCAGCGGCAGGGCTCGTGAGTGATGAAAGAGGTGGTAAGGCGTTGTGGCGGGTAGAGGTCGCGTCTGTACCACGAGGAGGGGTGTCGCGGTCAGAAGTGCCGGGACCGTGCGAGTCGCGGAATGACTGTTCGAATGGGTTGGGTTCTTGTTCGAGTCGGGAGCGCGCCACGGCATTAGGTCGGAGAGGAGGTCTCTGTACGTCGGAAGCTTGGTCGGCAGGTTTGTCCTTGTCGGAAGACCCGGCTGGTGAGGTGTTAACGAGGGCGCGATGAGACAAAGCAACCAAGCACCAAACTTGCCTTTTGCATTCCCGCTTTCCTTGCTCTCCTTATTCTCGACCGGTGTCGATTCTGTCACGGTGACAGTAGCAGCCAAGTTTGAGTTTTCTTCACCGCCTCTTGACGCGGGAGCTTCAGATAGTTGGCGTTTGGGGTTAGAGGCAGAAGATGAAGGTCGGGTAACTAGAAAACCATTGAGAAACAACGGGACGATTGAAATGGTAATATCAGCGTTATGTGATGTCATTGTGGGGCGTGAATAAAATGGTTGAAATGGAATGGATCATGCCGCCGGGCACGACTTGGATTTATCGCGTAACGCGTAGGAAGCATATGGCGTATGCGTAAAAAGCATATGTGAAAGAAGGGCGGGTTTGACGAATTTGAAAAGTAACGTACCAGAGTTCTCAATAGACGAGTGAGGCATTGAAGGAGGTGCTTGTGCAACCGCAGCCATTTTTCAAGAAGAGCAAATAGTAATACACTTTTTTTTTTTTGTGGTGAAGGCGACGAATGCACGCAGTGAAAAAGATTTTTGAGAGTGGAGCGTTTAATGCTACAATCGAGTGGCAAATAGTCTGCGATAGACTAGCAGTGGCACTGTAATACATTTCATAGTGGACAGGTAGTCAGCATTTTGGGTACAAGATAAAGACATGACAAAAGGGACGATTTGAGAGGAGACGGGGTGCAAGGCGGATCTGATTATAAAGCAAAGGCGGATGAAGGGGGAAAGTGGTAGAAAAATAACAAAAGGAGAGATGAACTCACAGGTGTATAACTGTAATGAGCACTGTCGCAGTGGAAAGTGGTTATGACGATGTGTGGAAGAATATGATGATATGGATTGGTGGGTTCTGCTGGAATCTGTTAATGTGAGTGACGACGGAAGGGTGAGTGGAAAGAAGGAACCAAAACTCACCAAGAAGATGGAAATGACGACACTGAGAAAACCCCATTCGATGACGCAAACAAGCCGTTATAAAAATAAAAAAAAAGGATATTATGGATATCTTCACTTTTATCGCTTTTCTCCGAAAAAGGAAAAGGCGCTCGTTCATGGGCATGCCTATAATATGTCCTCTCCACCCATGCCTATCCACTCGCGTCGGGCCCATCACGACCTTGTTGTTGAGCCTGACTGGAAGCGAATGCAGATCCGCTATACAAATACGATCCCAATCCACTCCTCTCCTCCTCATCCATCCGTCGCCATGGCAAGTATCCCTCTGCACTCTCCGCATCGCCAGCACCAACTTACGTTTTTATCTAGTCAAATCTCTCTCTCTACACCGTCACCGCTCTCCTCATCCTCGACTCTGAAGGCCAGCGGGTCTTTGCAAAGTATTATAACCCCCCGCACCAGGCCGTTCCGGGGACTGGTATCCCCCTCGAGCTCGGTGTTGGCGCCGGAGGGCCCGGGATGGGCGGGCTGGTCGGTTTCAAGGAGCAAAAAGCGTTTGAGAAGAGTGTGTTTGACAAGATACGTCGTGGTGCCGGTACGTCCTTCTCCATCACGGAGGAGTGATTTTTGTGTTTGCTGCGAGTATATATTGATTTTGGGGGGATGATCATCCTAGGCGAGATACACCCCCTTCCACCGCACATCATCCTCACGCGCTCCGTCGTCGACCTGACATTCATCATCGTCGGCCCTCTCTCCTCATCCAACGAACTGATGCTCCATCAAACCCTTTCTGCATTCTTTGATGCCGTCAACTTGCTTTTGAGAGGCTCGGTCGAGAAGAGGAATGTATTGGAGAGCCTGGATCTGGTCTTGTTGGCCGCGGACGAGACGATTGATGATGGGTGGGTGGTTTTTTTTCCCTCATCTTTCCACCTCCAAGCTAAATGGACCAACCGTAAACCATCACAGGGTCATCCTCGAAACAGACGCTGCAGCAATTGCCTCTCGCGTCTCCCGCCCTCGACCTGATACGACAGATATTGTTATTAATGAACAAACGCTCATGAATGCGTACACGTCCTTGCGTGATAGGGTGTCGCAAAAGATTCAGCAGTTTTAAGAGTCGGGAGTCGGAGATGGATAAGACGGGGAGATGGATAAGACGGGGGGAGAGTTGTATACAAAAAAAATCCATATTTTATGTTTTTCACTCTACAACGTTCCAGTCTAGAGAAAGGCGTCAGAAATGGGCCGTTTAGACGCTTTGAAAGGTATTTATGCAAAACGTTTTGCGCATCCTTGATCCTCGATCCTTGCCTAGACACGTACAGCCACAGCGAGTACGACGAATATGATTGAATCCTACCTCGTAAAATCATATCAGCTGGCGCACCTGGGCCGGGGAAAACACCGGTCCAGAGGTACATTACTAAACATCTCCTGGACAGCCACGTCTGTCGCTTCCCAATGACATACCAAATCGCCCCTGCCCGCTTGGTTATTGTTCTCGGTGAGGGTGGAGGTGATGATGTACTTGAAGCCGCGTGGGTGGAGTGTGAGCATCTGGGATTTGATTTTCTGTGTGGCGGTGGGGGAGCGGTGAGCGAAAAAGTCTACTGTCCAGCCCGGGACGTACCTCTGCCAGCCCCCTGCTCAACTCTTTCATGCGTCCCGGATCCGCATGGTCGTACGCCACATCGCGCAGTGTCGTAGCGAGGAGTGGACGGATGCATGCACGGAGTTGGTCTGCTGGAAAGACGGGCGTGGATGTGCTGCTGCTGGCTGACGAGGCGTGGGTCGTTGGAGCGGGCATCGGGGCTGGGCAGGAGGAGAAAGAGCGGGTGCGAGGAATAAATTCGCGAACGGGCCGAGACGCGACCTGTTGTTGTTGTTTGTTTTGGCTTTTTCCACTCCCCATCCGATACACTTCATGTCGCATCTCCCGTCGCCGCCGCTCTCCAGCTCGTCTGCGCCACCGAACCCCTGGTCGACGCAGCGCGAGGCGTGGGTGGATGAGCCGCGCTCGCCGCCGGTTCCTGCGCTCGGTGCGCCGTCGCTCGGGGACGCTGGCGAGTACCTGAACCGGCGGGACCTCGCCCCGCAGAAAGGGATCCCGCGCGCCCTCGCCGCCGCGGGGGGGAGGCCCGTCCTCGCGCTGCAGGTGCTCGCACGGGTCGTCGACAGCAGCAAAGGCAGAGACAAGTTTCTCGTGGGTCCCCCCCTTTCTCGTGTCCCCCCTGGGCTGACCGGCCTAGAAATGCGTGCAGTACACCCTCAAGACATACGTGTACCTCCTCGCCCTCCCCCTCCCCCTCCCCCTCCCCCCCCGCCTCGCCGGCCACCGCCGCCGCCTCGCACTCACCATCGCCTCCCTCTCCCTCGTGCGCAAGTGCCTCCTCCTGCTCAACCCCCTCCACCCGCTCGCCTCCCTCCTCGCGCCCACACCCATGTCCCCCCGCGAAATGCTCCTCCACCTCGTCGACCTCGCAGGCGCAGTGGCCGACGACACCGTCTGCCTCGCCAGGCTTGGCTTGCTCAGGCGCAGACTCGGACACAGAGCCGAGACGTGGGCAAAGTGCGTCCTGTCCGTCGGAAAGAACACGCTGATCGTTTGCCGTCTAGTCGTTTCTGGCTGCTCACAACGCTCATCGCGCTCTGCAAGCTCCACTTCCACACCGTCCCCCGCATCCTCTCCCCTGTCCTCCATCCCCAAACACATCCACAAGCCTACGCACAGTCACGCATACTATCCGAACGAGAGCACGAACGAAAAGCAACAAGAGAACAGCTAAAAGAAGCCAAATGGACGAACCGGAAACTGGTCGCTGATCTCTTGTTTGTCTGTACGTATCTCCTCGCACTTGTTTTCCCCGCTGATACAACTCAATGCGTGATGCTTGATACTTGATACTTGCTTGATACTTGATACCTGATATCTGACACTGTACTTGCTTGACCCTGATCAGCATACGATATCCTCGACCCCAGCTTGCCATCCCCTATCCGCTCCATCCTCGGCGAACCACTGAAATGTACAACCGGCTTGCTCTCCGGACTGATCAGGTATCGTCCTCTTTAAACACAATCAGACCAGCACTAATATAATACAGCCTGACAAAGTTGTACAACCAGCATTGGGATGCTAGTCTCAGCAAAGGCTAGATCGGATGGTAGTTTATTCTTCTAGATGTGTACATGTATCAAACTCTGCATTGTCAATTGATCAATCTTTACATCCCCTCTTCCTCCTCGCTCGACCCAGCAATCGCATCCCTTACTTTCCTCTGCTTTACCCAAATCAGCATCAACCCATGCCAAAAAAAAACTCACCCCGAGATTCCGTTCACCCTGCTTGGCAAACTCTACCGAAAGCTCCGTGGCGGGTACACTCCCTGGGAATTTACTCGAGTGGCTAATTGCTTGTTTAAGAGACGTTTCATCATGATACGCCATACGTACAAGACAGTAAACGGTTTCGTCAGCACCTCTGCAAGCGCGCGCGTAACGCCTATCGAAGTACCCAAATGCGGCGGTCTGATGGTTTATGTGTCAACCCCAAATAACAGAAGAAACGAAAAGACCTCACCCCGCCATATCCAAAAGCTTGACAATCAACGCATACTCTCCAGGTGTACGTACCACCATCTCTGAAAAGATGAAAAAGTTTCCTTTCCCCTTTTCTTGCGCATCCCGATCTTGCGTATCACGAGATGGTCGCGTGCGGGTAGTAGATATCGTCGGTATCGAAAACGTGCTCGACGAACGAAACGTCCCACCCAGGAAATTCCGCAGGTGGCAAGTAACCCGCGTCGTCTCTCCCTCCCCCTCCCCGCCGCTCAACCCCGCCGACACACCGGACCGCTCACAAACCCGTACAACCCCCCTCGACTGCTTGCCATCAGCCGAAACGAGGTCGACCATGATGACAGTGTGGACGAGTCGTCTGCTTAGTGTCGAATTGCTACGTAAAGCACACAGTCAGTTTACTCATTGCCCACAGACCGAACAAGACGATGGGAAAGAAGAGAGTTGGAAGAAAAAACGTACTCGGCGGGGATGATCCCCCCTGATCCATCACGTACAATGAGCCGGACAATCAATGGCGCAGAAAGCGATGGAAAACCCTATACCCACATCAGTTTCTGCAAGGCCCGGGGGGAAGACTCCTTAACACGAGGGGAAAGGGAAACGATAGCGACGCACGCGAGATAGAGGATGTAGACCCAATGCTCTACCTCTTGTAGGACTCTGCAGTATCTCAAGCTCATACGACCTATGAATAGTCAGTTTATGCATCAGTGGCGGCGAATCAAAAGAGTTGAGCCGGGGAACAAAAGGGAACGTACCATTTTTCAAACGTCGGGATATCCCCTGGTATCCCATCATCCCAGCCTACATCAACATTTCCCTTCCTGGCTCCCGTCCCTATCGATTTACCATATTTCCCTTTTCCTTTCGTCCCCTTTCCCGTCCCCTTCCCCGTCCCCTTTCCCACTCCCGTTCCCACGCCACTCACATCCCCACCAAAATCTGCAACCCTCGGCACCCGATGCGGCCTTAACACGATATACGCCTCTGGCGGAGGAGGACGTACTTCCCCCACTTGGTCACTGTCCATCCCTTGGCTATCCGCTCCTTTGCGCAGGATCAATGTTTTCTTCTCTGACTGGGGCAGCGAAGTGGCGTCCAGATCATCTCCCACTGCTTCATTCTCGACTCCACCTCGGAATTCCTCCTCCTCCTCTAAAACAACCCTTGGCCGCCTCACCGTCTTCCTCGGAGACACCCGCGTATAGTCCACCTGGAATCCCGACAAGACACTTGCTGTACCCCCTCCACAAGACGGCTCTGGGGCAGAAGCAGGCGGTGGAGGAGGCGCTTGACGCATGCCGTTTTTATTTGCATAGGTACCGTTGGTGCTGTTTGTCGTCGGGTTTGACGTAAAAGAAGGAGCGCCGCGAGAAATAGGACAAGTCGGGTATGGTAGCGGGGGTGGTAACGGAAACGGGAACGGACGGTCAGTTGAATGGGAGTGCGGGTGGTAAGCATAGTCATACACGTAGCCATCCGCCTGAGCTCGACGCTGCGACGAAGCGTACGCGGTGTGTCCGCGATGTGGGTGAGAGGGGGGACGAGCCGGAACGTCGTGCGGATCGTAGACTCGTACTCGATCCGCCTGCGGATGGAGGGGCGGTGGATGAGTTTTGGTGGATTGCGATTTCATGAAACGTGGGACTAGCCTTTCGTGATGTGGAAATGCGAGTGAATATCGCAGTAAATCAACAATACGCACGGAAAAAGTCACCTCAAAGACAAAAGACAAAATGACCAGCCCAATTCGAGATGGGAGTATTCGCCCCATACTCAATCTAGAAGGCCCGTGGTTGTGTGCTGGTTTAGGGAAAGTTTTAGTGAAAAAATGATCGCTTCCGGATCTCTGTCGTTTCCCCACACGGTACGTAGCAAAGCACGGGAAGCACGGGTCGGGGCCTTGGGCGCGCGCTAGAACCAACATCAACGACTTCCATAGACAGGGCGGGAGATCGACATCGATCGGAATCCCAAACGATGGGTGACTCGGCGAAAGATAAGGAACAAATGAATGAAAGAGACAATGGACCGTGCGTCAAGACACGAGTTACACATCACCCAGGCACGAGTTACAGGCACCGCCCGTCGCACAGGATGGACAGAGAATGAACTCCGTTTCCTCGCCATTCTCCACTTCTCTAGCGGAAAGGGCCGCATACCTCTTTTTTGCAAGTTCCGAGCCGAACCAAGCTCCGGCCGGCGCATTCAATCTCTTAAGAAACCCCTCCACTCTTCATTTCCATTCCGTCGTTACTTTCGTTTGACGCCAAGCAGAGTTCAGTTTATGCCATAGATCACGCGCTTTTACATGATGATGGGTAACTTTGATCCATTACCCGTAGTAAGCAGCAATGCTGTCATTACTAAAAATCAAGTGTCCTCCGGGAAATGACGTGCTTTCGTGGGATTCTAACGAGTGCGATCTGTTCACTACCACCCACGGCGGCCTCTGTATCCCAATCTAGCATCTGGAGAATATGTATAAGGTGAGATCTCTATCAGCTATTGCAGCCGGAAAGGTTCAGACACCCACTTTTCCATACACAACATACAATCTCCGCCAGTATCTGCCTAACCCCTCGAGAGACCTACACATCGCACCACGATCAACAATCATCAGCAATACCATGTCCTTTTCGAGCCCCTCCTCCTTGTATTCGTCAGTCTACTTCTCATCACCCCCCTCCTCCCCTCCATCCACACCACCACTCACATCCCCACACCCTTCCTATGCAAACAAACCCAAAGTCCTCTTGATTGGCGACTATTGCGGCCACGAAACCTTTGATAAACAGATCCGCGAAATCGCCGAGGTACATACTCTCCCCACAGTTACGTACGACGAGACAGTAGAGTTGATCAAACAAAAAGTGGAACAAGTCGGTGGAGGCTTTGTCGCTTTTGGGGTGAGTCGCCTCATACATCTCTACCAACCCAAAGAGAGAGAAGAGAAGAGCTAACAGGCGTCTGAAATAGGGCTTATTCACTAGCATGGACACATTCCCCGACCGATGGGACGCCACCCTTCTCTCCCCGCTTTTACCATCCTGCAAACTCTTCGTCGGTCCTGGGGCGGGTTACGACAAAGTCGACGTCCCATGGCTTACTTCCGTTGGAGCCATGTACGCCAACGCACCCACCATTGTGGGCAAGAGGACGGCAGAAGGAGCATTGGTGCTGACGTTGGCTGCAATGAGGGGGGTCGTGAGGTATGATATGAGTGTAAGAAAGGGAGTATGGGGCGATAGGGGCGTTAGAACTGTTGATTGGAAGACCGCCAAGGTAAGTCGTAGGTGATGATGTTCCTCTTCTCTTCACATCCCTTTGCAGGATGGACATTCATTCAAAACGGGTACAGATAGGCATCATAGGCCTCGGATCAATCGGATCCCACCTAGCTTTCCTTTTATCCTCCATCGGCGCCACTTCCATTTTCTACCATTCCCGTCGCCCATCCCTTCACGCCGCATCCAACCCAGCGTGGACGTATCTTCCCAATCGGGACGACCTTTACGCCCAGTCAGACGTCATCATCCTGGCATGCCCATTGACAAAAGAAACAGAAGGTATGATTGGACGGGCAGCGTTTGGGAAGATGAAAGATGGAGTGATTTTGGTCAATGTGAGTAGGGGGAAGGTGGTCAAGGAGGAAGAGCTGGTGGAAGCTCTGGAGAGCGGCAAAGGTGGGTTGTTCGGTTTCATTTGCGCTTTGGGTTTTTTGATCTTGAGTTTGTTCTTCCTCCGCTGATAACTTGATTTTAGTAATGCGAGCAGCGCTAGATGTTTTCGAAAACGAACCTACCGTCCATCCAAATCTCCTCACGAATCCCAATGTCGTACGTCCTTCTCTCTCTCTCCCCTCTCTTCTCCCTCTTCCCCTTTCCTCTCCTTTCCACTGTTTCCTTTCCTTCCCATCTTTCCCCCCAATCCAGACATTGCTGACCCCCCGTCCTCGCACTTTTTTTCCCTCAGATCCTATCTCCCCATGTCGCTCCCGCTCCCGACTCCATGGGCCCATATATAAAAGGCGAAGTCATCGAAAACATTATCCACTATCTCCAAACCGGTATGCCGCTCACACCCATTAACTTGCCCCAGCTTAAAGCTGAAGGCTGGGAGGTTGATGGGAAGGGATTTGTTTGATTTTTAATCACTTTGCTCGTCATGTTTTAGTCATGTGGGAAGCCTTCAACTCTCAATTCCAGACACTCTTTCGACCTGCCTATGAACTTTTGGACGGGGGATGACTGCATTAGTAGGATAGTTCACTGGGACTTTAGGCCTGGGAGTATGTTTGCGATATAAATTATTCTTGATGTGATCCCCCTGTTTCCTCATCCGACTCGCTGATCTTGCATAAACTACCATAGCCTCATGGTCATGCATCTCTCGTCCTGCATATTTTGTACCTGCAAACGAAGTGCGTTGGTGCTATCAGTCATGCATGCATACGGCTTTCGACAACATCGGTATGCTGCATTCGGTCTATTCATAGTACGTAGTGATGTATCGGCGGCCGGCTGACCTCCACTCTCGGGGTCTGCGTCGACATTTCGTCGTCAGGCCGGTTGTCCTCGTTTGTTGTCGCTTTTTCCGTCCACAATTCTTCATTAGCTCTTTGCTTTATTATAGTTTCAATCCCTACAGTTCTCGCTTCAACAGCGAACTGTCTTACCAAAACGTAGCGCGATGGCGGTCCAATCATCAAGGTCTCACCATCACCGAGTCAGGCCACGTTCGCATTCTCGCTCTTCATCATCCCCTTCTCCTCCTCCCGCACCACTGCAACAAAACCATATCCATCCCCATTCATCTCTTCGAGGATCACAGTCATCTCTTCACAGCTCGCGAGATATCCGAGAGAAGCGTAGGAGCTTCAATGCGAATCGCACATCCATGTTGAGCGCTGGAGGGCATCGGAATAGAGCACTGAGTCGTGGTGCCATCCCGGCGTTTCCAAACATGGATGACCGACGGCCAAACCCAGGAGATGAGAATGCCCTAATTGTGGATACAGATGGTGTAGGATTCTCGACGCAGTATGGAGCATCGGCAAGCTCTATGACTGGCGTGAGTGGGAGCGAGCAAGAGTTCTTGACAGGGTTGAGGGATGAGACCGAAACCGAGATTGAACGGGATAAAAGAGATGCGGCGCAATGGAGGAGGAGCGTTGATGACCTCGTAGATAGGACGTGAGTTTAATGTTCGATCCCAGTATATCAAAAACTAATCTCTCGATAGCCCCACACCATTGGCTTTAAATAATCCAAGACACCCCTTATCCTCTCGCCGCCCCATCCCCCAAACTGCTCCCCCCTTCACTCTTCTTCCTTTCCGCATAGGGTTCCCCGGTCTTTCAGCTTCTGTAAAATTTGGTTGGAAAGGCCAAAGACGGATATGGAGTTTACCGATCAAAATGAGTAGGAGGCGCTGCGAGAATGCGCTTGTTCTGGGCGCGGTGTTATGGGGCATTTGGGTTCTGGTGATCAAGTGGGACGAGAAAGCCGTTGCAGGAGAAATAGGGCTTCTCGTTGGCTTAACGTTATTATATACCGCTCTCCGTTTCCAACCGACTCCACGACGTCTTCTTTCCCAACCCCCACCAATCAACAGACCGGCATCCCCTGCCATTGCCTCACCTTCAAGTTTTCCTTCAAGTCACGCCAGAGAACGGATCAGGCGTAGCTCAATGAGTAACGCTAACGGTTCTTTATCACCTTCTTTCCCAAAGGATGATCACCGAGGAAGAGCTTTCTCGCCGGATGAAGATGGTAGAATGGGTATTGGGGAAAGAGCCAGTATATGGGGGACAGAGGAAAGGGAATATCGGTCCGTATCCATACCTCCATCTTATCTGTGTAGAGCTCACGACGATACAGTGAATGTCCCGACGACGGTATTTTCTATAGTCTTCTCCTTGGACCTCTTGTAGCTGCCGCTCTCCTCCATTCTGCCTTATCACAACTATCCTCTAACCCTTCTTCACCTATCGCTAACGGATGGAATATCGAACCTCCTATCGTCTTACCTTCCACACCCATTCGACGGGGTGCGAACATCACCAACGAAGAACCTACCGACACCATCCGTGCCTTGTCGGCTTTGGCTACCTCCCGTCGTAACCTTGTCCAGCTGTTCACTCTTTGCTCTTTCGTTTTATTAGTTCATGTTACTCGCTCCTTACACTTGGAGATCACTCAGTTTCGAATCAACTACCCTCACAATACCAGTGCCCCGGATGCGGAGATTGCGAAGCTGCATAGTCTGCAAGCCCAACAAGCTAGTATAGGGACATATTGGTTAAGGAAGGGGGAATGGAAACGGACTCGTAGTGTGGTTGGGTTTTCTTTCCTTGTGACTGGAGTTTGTCTATTGGTCAAAGCAGTGACTGCAAAAGTTGGGAGAGGGGTATGGAGTGGTGAGTGGTCTCATGCTTTAACCGAATCACAAATCTGAGACCAAAAAAAAAAAACAGACATGTCACCCTCAGATATCGTTATCGCTACTCTATTTTACCAGTTCAGTATCTACGTATGCGTTCGCCTCGCTAGAAGGGGAGTCACCCTCGGAGAATTGGCAGCAGTGTGCAATGCGGCTACAGCAATGGTCATGGAGACCACCAACCTTACACGAATGAAGGTCAGTGTTCGCGTTTTACTATAGGGTACGATTTGGGCCTTTAAGCTAATGGTCCGCAACAGATAAGCATATTCAGAACACCCTACATCAAAACATATCGACTTCCAACTCCATTGTTAATATTCCAACTCGCTCTCATCCCCGGTTCCCTCCTGGCAGGGTTTCTCCTTTCCCCCCTCCTTTACCTCTCACGCAACCTCGCTCAAAAACCCGCCCATCGCCTCCGCCTCCCACACGAAAAACCCGTCCATCGACGCCTCCTTGCACTAGGCTTCTACGCTGGCTCCGTCCTCATCTGCGGGGGTCTCGTCGGCGTATGGGCAAAATGGTGTCTCGGCGGACGCAACCCTTTTACATGGGCATTCTTCTTTATCTTTGAAGGTACCCACGCATGGACAAGGCCGGCATTGATGGCGTATTGGGTCGCCTTGGCGGTGATATCGGTAGCAGCGTGGGAAAGGCAGTTGAATCGCGCGAGGAAGCATAGGCGGTATGTCGTACCTGGTACTGCCGCCATCCGTGGAGAAGGTCCAGGAGGTCCGCATTCAGTTGCAGGTGGACCCGCTGGGAAACAGTCGGGACTAGGGTCTGGGAATGCGCTTGGGAATGCGACGAATGGTGGGCAGCCAGGCGGAGCAGCGCAAGAGGGATTTACTGGCGTGGCTGCGCAGATGATGGATGCAGCAGATCAGAGGATGCCAACTTTATCAGTCAATGCTAGGAGGAAGTCTTTCCATGCGCTGGCGGTAATCATGTTCATCCCTGGAATCGCTGTTGACGTAAGTCCTCTTCTGTTTCCCTCTTTTGCAAACCTTGAAACGACGATCCATGAACTAAAACAAGATTTGTCGATATAGCCGGCATTCACTCATTTATCTTTCTCTGTCGCATTTGCCGCATTCAACTTTGTAGAATACGTCCGGTACTTCGCGCTTTGGCCTTTTGGCGTCAAGGTTCATCTCTTTTTGAACGAATTCCTGGATCACAAGGATTCTGGGACAGCAATCTTGAGTCATTTTTACTTATTGGCAGGGTGTGCTGCGCCTCTATGGTTTGAGGGGTAAGTGCCCAATTTAATTCTTCCTTGTGTTCTCAACCGCAGCTGCACAAACTTACATTATGGATATCTTGGGTCAGTTCGAGCGACATCTTATCTTACTTTGGGGTACTCTCACTAGGCATCGGCGATGCCTTGGTAAGTATTTCACTATCTATCCCTCATCTTCGCTCGTCCGTTGCGGAATGATCAAACGATCAAACGCTGATCAATATATGTGTGAGTCGCAGGCATCAATTGTGGGTCGTCGAATAGGAAGATTGCGTTGGTGCACCGTATTCGGCAAGACGGTAGAAGGGAGCATCGCATTCTTCTTGTCTGTGCTCGGTGCATCATGGATCATGTGGGCATTCGGGGTTGTAGACAACTTCAACGTGCGTTCTTCCCATTCATTTTTCTTCTCCTTTCCTTCTCCAAAAACAAGAGGGAGGACAGAAAAACTGATTTGTTCTTTTTCCCGCTCTCTACCCATCATTTCAACCCTTTTTTTCACGTGCAGTTCAAACCATACGCAATCACTGTTGGTTTGTCAACCCTTCTGGAAGCCTTCTCCGCCCAGAACGATAATCTGATTCTCCCAATGTTTGGATGGGCGGTCGGGACTCTTTTGGGGGTATAAGTGAGCTGTTGTCTGACTGAGGGTTTCGGACATCGCACATTGCGCTTGTCATTGTCATTGTTGCACTGATGGACGAGTCAGAGAGCTGGGAATGTTTTCATATCTGCTCAACTGTGATGGGATTAAATCAGGGGAAATTTGTATATAACATAACCATATTGCATCATAATACTTGAAAGTCTTTTTCCATCTAACTCCGTGCTGGTTCAATCATCATTTTCCAGCCATTTTCATGATTGCAGTACTATGCATCTTTTGCAGTTACCCCTGTACACAAAAAGAAAAGACTTCCCGCTCTCCCCCATTCTAAAAAACCGGATTCTCTACAACGTCCTACTTGCAAACCCCCTCGCCCGGAACGTAATGGCCCCGCAAAAAAAGAAAACTTAATAACTCCTTCCAAACAAGGTCCAGCTCTTCGCCTTCTTTCCACACTGCACACATTTTTGCTCCTCTCCCTGCGGGAACTCACCGAACCTCTTTTGGTCAAACGGAATACAAAGCGACTTGGCTCCCGCCGAAGGCGCCTTGGCATCTTCCGCCGCACCCTTGTTTGCCAGACTCTTTGACTTTTCCTTAATCTCATCCTCACATTCCTCGGTTTCACACCAGGGGAGGACAAGGACATTCTTCGCGTCGAGGGTGGGAACGACGTCTTCCCAGTTGGTGACGATCTTGAGTCGGTCATTGAATGTTGCGGCGGCACGGTCGAGCATGGATTTTTGAATGTCGTCGAGGTAGGTGCGGACAGTGTTGGCAATGTCGGAAAGAGGCATGGGGGTCTTGTGGTTGTCGTATCGACGGACAGAAAGAGTAGAGTTGTTGGCAATGTCGCGGGGACCGAGTTCGAGTCGGAGAGGGACGCCCTAAAAAGAAGTCCAAAAGCATTAGTATTGACTCGGAAGAACCGAACAGAACAAAACTTGGGAAAGATAGAGAAAGACTTACTCGCATCTCCCAATCGTTAAACTTCCATCCAGGAGTGTACCCATCCCTCAAATCAGCCTTGGCCCTGATACCCGCTGCCACCAACTCCCTCTCCAACTTCAAACACGCATCATAAATCGGCTGGTTCTTTCCCTCACCCTTACTCAACCCAACGGGCACAATCGCAACCTGCTGAAGGGCGACGCGGGGAGGCAAGACAAGACCTTGGTCGTCACCGTGGACCATGACCATCACACCCAGCGAACGGGTGGAAAGACCCCACGAGTTCTGGTACGCATACAATCGACCTTGAGACTTGTCTGGCGACTCGACGGTAATGTCAAACATCTTGGAGAAGTTTTGACCCAAATGGTGAGAAGTGGCAGCCTGGATACCTCGGCCGGTGGTAGGGATGAAACCCTCTACAGTGGTGGTGTAATCACCACCGGCGAACTTTTCCTTTTCAGACTTTTTACCGGGGATGACGGGCACAGCGAGGATATCTTCATAGACCTTTCGGTAGAGATCGAGAATGTCGAGAACTTCCTTGTCAGCATCGGCCTTGTCGAGGAAGGCGGTGTGGCCTTCTTGCCAGAGAAATTCTCGGGTACGAAGGAAAGGCTGGGGGTTCTTGAATTCCCATCGGACGACAGAGTTCCATTGGTTAAGCTTGAGGGGGAGATCTCGGTGAGAGTTGATCCATTTGGCATAGTCTGATGGCCAATTCGTTCAGTCAATTGCTGCCTTTTTTGATGCGCAAGTAAAGAAGCAACTTACAAGGGTACATGACGGTTTCGGAAGTAGGCCTGATAGCAATGTGCTCGTCAAGGTCGGAAGAACCACTATCATAAATGATTAATGAAATGTGTCGAAAAAGAAGTTCAAGATGACGAGAGACTTACGCCTTGGTTACCCAAGCGACTTCGGGGGCGAAACCCTCAATGTGGTCCTTCTCCTTTTCGAGCCTAGCACTAGAGACGAACATGGGGAAGTAACAGTCCTGAACACCGAGCTTCTTGATCTCGTCGTCAAACCAGTCTAGCGAAGAATGTCAGCTTTTCAATGTCGCGCAAGAAAAAGTACATACTCTGGATGATTTGCCAAATAGAGTAAGACCAGGGACGGAGAATGTAACAACCAGAGATGTCATAGTAATCGAGCATCTGGCCCTTGAGAAGGACCTATTTAAAATGGAGTTAGTGCGAATTAACCACAGCTACACGGACAGCGAGTCTACGTACATCAGTGTACCATCCGGAGAAGTCTTCGTCCTTCTTGAATCGGATAGCCATCTCGTATCGGTCATCGTCGGCAGCAGCGGTAGAAGTCTCAGCCTTGGCCTCCTTGGGACTATCATATACATATCAGCGAACAGAGTATCTTACATGACCAAATTTCAGAAACCGACTCACGCAGCGGGTTTCTTCTCAATAGGAGCAGGAGCAGAAGCCTTCAACTCTGCAAAGTCAACAATTTTGACACCCTCGCCCTCCACAAGACTGTCGAGGTAGGCCTTGATATCGCTTCCCTTGATCAAAAGCGTAGTAGCAGAGCTAGTCAAGTGAACGGCGTGCTGTTCTTCGCTCTTGGCGAGCTCAGCATCAAGCAAGAGATGAAGAGTCTCAGGCACAGGCTTGGAAAGCGCAAAGGCGGAAACATCATCCTTGCTGGCAGCAGAGGGAATGACTTCCTTGATCAAGTCCTCCGAAGCGAGACGGAGTTCCTTGAGTTCGAGGAGTTTACCGATCGCGCCCGAAGGAGTCTCAGTGTTTTCCTGCGCAAGGACCATGACCGGGGTGGGGACAGCGCTCTTGGCGGTCTTGGGCTTGAAAAGGAGCGTTTTGGTGAGAGGTGTGGTGGCGTGGTTGGCGGAAGCAAGAGTGAGCTCTGCCTTCCATTCGGCAGCACCTTTTACGGGGGCGTGGGAGATGACATCGGGGTGGGCGATCTGGAGCTGGGCGAGACGGTCGAGGATGGCGGTGTCTGTGACGGACATGGTGTGGATATGGTGTCGTGTGGTGATAAAAGCTCTAGAGTGCTTGAAGAAGGCACGGAGCATGAATCTGTCGGGGCCGTAGAAGAAAAAAAAGTGGAAAACAAGAGAGACCGACACTTTTCGTTTGTAGACCTTTTTGGGATCGATCAGTGTTACGTAATCACGATAAGCCTCTCACGTCTCACCCATCCATCTCCGACCACGCCGACTCCGTCGCTCGGCAATTCTTCTGTCCAACTTTCTCCCCTCTAGCCTCCAAGGAAAAGGGAAAAACAAAACCGCAAACATGTCCTCCAGGCCGTACACCTTCCTCCGTTTCCCCAGGACACTCCCGGCACCCCATCGCCAACCCTTTGCCAGATCACTACACACCTCCATCCCCCGGACCCGGCCGAACACCTCTACCACCAGCCACGGTCGAATAGGTTCTACTTTTAGTTCTGCTTCTGGTTCGGGATCGGGATCTTCTCAAAGCGGAAGTGGGAAGAAACCTAATCGTCATGCGTACTGGTATCGCGAGATCGTTCCTGGTACGTTACCCATGGCCGGTTGTTATAGTCCACATGTGTCTTGATCCCATTTCGCTAACGTCCGGGTCTTCCCTTTAACCCCGCTTCAAATAATCTATTGTACTCGTTGAATACGTAAAACAGCAATGATCCCCATATTCGTCATCTCCACCACCATCTTCCTCTCCCTCTCCCTCCTTCGTACTTACCTCTCCCACTCCAAATCCCTCGCCGAATCCGAAGCCCATATCGCTTTGCTAGAAACGCAGCTCGCCCAGTTGAGGCTAGAGCAGAAGAAGATGAGGATAAGAGAAAAGAGAGAGAGGGAAAGGATGTTGCCGCTTGTGGTGGAAAGGGTGTTGCAAAGAGTGGGCGTTGTAGGTGAGGACGAAGATGAGAAAGAGGAAGAGCAGCCGAGGCTATTATAAATGTGAAAACCTCATTTGGTTTGATGTTGACTGTGTCCTTTGAAGAGAGTATAGTATGGTTAATGGAAGCAGGTGTCGCTTTGTGTCAACGATCACTTTAATGATACTTGGAGCGATATGAAAAAGGTTGATAAGAATGTATTCTGCGTTACATATTGGCTACTATAACCCGCTTCGCTCCAAGAACCCACGCACACAATCCCAAGAACCCCAAGGACACTAAACTGTAACCACGCTCACACCACCCCAAAAAAGACAAAGATTGCCCTCCAAAGCCCCCAAACCTCCAACCACATTTCACAATAATCCCCAGCCTTCACATACCTATCCCGTGCCAATCAAATGTATCCAAGCAAGCCCTATCGTCGTGGTTTTCATCCTAATTTTTCGTTCTGATTTTCGTCGTAATTTTCATCACCCGAGTTCTACTTTGGAGGCGCAACCTCGCCACATTCCGGACATCGTCGCCATTCTTCATCGCTCATCCACCTCTCAATCACAGGTTTCAACTGCGTATCCAAATCGGAACAGTAAAATGTCACTTCTCGGATAGTCACGAGTTTCTCGGCGTTGGCGTGGGTCGGGGAGGGGCAGTACCATCGCATCGTGTCTGTAAAAGAAAGAAAAAAGGGAAAGATCAGGAGTCAGAACTTGAATGTAATGAAACGCAAAAAACGCATGCGAGGGCGCTTGGAAAGAAAGGAAAGGAGAAGGGGAGGGGACGCACCGAGGAATTCGCCGGGACGGACCATCTCCATCACCACACCGATCGTATCAGCAACTCTCCTCGGCGAGTGAGGTGTGTTAGCTAAAAAAAAATAGTAAAAAAGGATCAGCATTTACCCTCGACTGAGAAAAAAAAAGAGTTAAAGAGAACAAGTTGCGGGACAAAAACCGACCGGAAAACAATTTAAAAACATACCAGGCAACAAAAACATATCCCCTTCCTCAATCACAATATCCTTAATCTTGCCTTCATCCACAACCTTCAACGTCATCGCGCCCTTGTACTGGTAAAACCACTCTTCAGTAGTGTTGATATGGAAATCAACTCGCGTGTTGGGTCCACCGACGATCATGGTGATAAAGTTGGAGCCCTTGTAGAGGCACTTGTTGCCAACTGGGGGTTTGAGGAGATGCGAGTTCGCTTCGAGCCATTTGGGGAAATTGATAGGTGGGGGAAGCATCGTAGTCTTCCTTTTGTGCTTTTGTTCTTGGGCACTGGGGTAGGATAAGGATCGAACGATGAAATAAACAACTACGATCGACAGTAAATATAAATATTTCCGTTCGTTCGGACGATAAGGGGAATGAATGACTGATGACTCGTTCAATCGGCGGGATTCGGTCGACCTCCACCTACCAGCCTCCACCATTGCCGTCCGGCTTCCAGCTGCGTGTGGCGTTTAACTTTACTTGATCTAAGATCTGGCTCTGTTTGCTCTTTGCTTCCTTCTCACGAATACCCAAAGCATACAATCGTGGGTGCCGAAATGGATACATATATAACCCTGGGTACCGAGCAAGTCAAAGGAAAAGATGCGACCGTACTTTATGCCTCTTTTTCACCTTTGAGATATAAAGATATCCAGCTAGTATATCTCAGCATCGTTAACAACTGTACCCGACGGGGCAACACAACCTATTGATATATTGATCCAAAAGGTGCCTCATTCAGCTACGTCATCTTCGTAACACCTTTGCTACCCAGCCTTTATTTCAAAATTCGTCGCAAACCATGGTAAGCCCGCAACTCTTCGAACTGCCTCAGTTCCCCAAACATGTCAAAGCTCATTTTCAATTTTACAGGGAGTCTGCCATTCTCAACAAGCCCATCCCCAACCCCGTTCCCGTCATCCACCGCCTAACGGACCTATCCGCCATCGTCCATTGGTGTTACCTCCTATCCCACCGCCACCTCCTCGACGACACGCTACCAGCGGCGACGGTGCAGACAGGCAGAATAAATCTTCCCTTTCTCCTTCTTCTTTATTAAGGAAATTTAGGTCACCGAAGGATGATGGTGCTGCCCAGGGGGGATTCGGTGGAAGAAGATGATCATCATGATGGGACCAAGTGGTAAATGATGACCTTGTTTTTTATATGTACGTTTGCCTTTTATCCATGAGCAATTTTGGCCCATTTCGTTGAGCATTATATTTGCTCCTCCTAGAGTAAGAGTAAACACTGCGACAAGTTCACCGTCCTTAACCTTTTCATCGGGTGGGGTTCTCTTCCTCCCTGGTTCTGGTCACGCGTTTTAGTCTGTCACACCACTGTGTCGGCTGTCTTTCCTATGATAAAATAGTTTCATCTATAACGAACTACTATAAATATCTGTAGTCAAAGTTCCAAATTCAAGTTCCATCCATCCTTCCAGTACTCGTAGTGTCCGTTCATTCGTTCAGCTCGTAAGTGGAGGTCACCGCTTCTTCTCAGACGCGAAATCCAGGGTTCCGACGCGTAAAAATCCCATATGAGTTGCACCGATACATCTGCAAGTCTCTTACACCTTTTTCCATCCATCCTTGCTCCTTTTCTGTTACTTGCCATTTACGATATCCCATCCACTCAAGATGTAAGCGCCCCAACCCTATCCCGTACTATTTCATTTTCAACGCTAACAAAAACCTCATTCCAAAATCTCCAGGTCTGACCCCTCCTCTCCCAAACCCGCCGACGCGCCTGCTCCCTCTTCTTCCTCCTCCATCGACCCCCAAGCGATCCGGGCTGAGGTTGAAAAACTCGTCGCGGAAGGTAAAAAAGCTGTTGCTCTCCATCAGTGGGAACAAGGTGTAGACCGTTACGCTACTGCTCTTGATCGAATGTACGCTTCTCTCACCTTCCTCCACACACTCACTCTTTCACGGCGGTTGATTGATGCTGATGAATCTTGTGTAATTACGGTGTATATTGCCAACAGGCGACTGCTCGTAGGCGATGCCGATCCGGAAATGGCACCTCTTCTTTTAGCGTACGGTAAAGCCCTTTATGACCTCGCTTCAAGCCAGGCAGGTGTGATGGGCAGAGAAGAACCTGTTAGGCAGGAAGCCGGTAAGCCATTTCTTCCATTGCAAGGAGAGCGCACTGGTTGGAAATCCCCAGGACTTGTACATTGGTAAAATGGAAGATCATCAGAAGCTAATACATGCAAAAAACCTAGATGTGCCGACTGAAACGAACAATCCCAACTTTGTCTTTTCAGGCGACGCCCCATCAGACGACGAAGGTGCAGCCGACGAGCCCGAGCCTGAACCTGAGTCCGAGCCCCAAGCTTCTTCATCCTCCGCTCCTGCCCCAGCACTTGGTACCGATGCTGCCGAAGGCGATGAGATGGAGGAACTTGAAGATGACTATAACGCCGCCTGGGAAGTTCTCGATGTCGCACGGACGATATACCAAAAGATTGTCGACGGTTTGAAAGAGGGTGAAGGGAATAAAGAACGAATGTTGTTGTCAGACTGTTACTTGGCCTTGGGTAATGTTAGCTGTGAGACTGGTACGTTGTTGGTTTTTTTGTTCGTTCATATCAGCGAAGCGGGACATATTGCCTGTCTAAAACTTTCAACTTGGAACTGGAACTCTGGCTGACTCAAATTTTGTTCCCCTCGGTGGGTTATGGAAAAATAGAAAACTTCCCTCAAGCGGTACAAGACTTTACAGCCGCTGTCGACATCCAAAACACCATCATGCCTCCTTCCTTCCGGGACCTCGCTTCTGCGCATTACCAACTCGCCACCGCTCTCGAATTTACTCCTTCACCCCAATCTCGCACTTCTGCGCTCACCCATGTTGAATCCGCACTCTCTTCCCTCGTCCGCCGGAAAGAAGAACTTCTCTCCTCTGACGAATCCACATGGTCCGAAGCAATCAAGAAAATGACACCAAAAGAAAAGGAAGCCGAGATGAAGGATGTAGAAGCGTTGATGGGCGACTTGCAAGCCAAGATTGAAGAGCTTAAAGCGGCTCCGCCTGCGGAAGATTTGATACATGAGAGTATCTCGCATTTGATGGGTCAAACAGAGGAAGCAAGCGGAAGTGGGAGCAACAAGGTGGAGAGCGGGCCGGTAAATGATTTGACGAGTATGGTGAAGAAGAAGAAGCCCAAGGCGACGCCTGTGGCTCCGGCTCCAGTGTCCGCTCCGGTTGTAGAGAAAAGAGCAGCAGAAGGAGGTGAAGAGCCAGCGGCGAAGAAGGCTAAAAATGACGAGGCGTAGTTGTTCTGTCAGTCGCTGCTTCGCATGTTAACAATCCTATTTTCTTCGTTTCTTCGACCTTATCTCATCATTTATGGAAACAGACGCATTCTATGCATTTTTTCAAAGACTTCAAAATCTACACGCCTATACATCTTTTCCAGCTCAATTTTAGAAAAGCAAAGAGAAGGGGTAACCGCCATTCTTCATCTTGAACAACTTCATCAGTAAGCTGAACACTATAACGAGCATACCGAGCCAAAGATAGACCCCGACACGCTGCTTGACGGCAGATGTCTGAGCAGGGACAAGGACAGAGAGCGCGACGATGGAGAATGCAAGGAGACCGTCTGCATAACAAACATGTATCAGCAATGACAAGACAAGTACGCGGAATGGAAATGGAAGAAAAACATAGAAGCGGTTAAAACTTACAGATCGCACCCACAACCTGAGATTCCAATCCCAACTGATTTTGATACCCCGCCGCAATCCACTGGACCTTCCCATCCCTTCCTGCAGCAATATAAGGCGCATTTTTAATCTTATTCCACATATAACCACTTGTAAAAGTCAAGATCAAGATGATCGAGGCGGTGCCCCACACAATGCGGGATTGGATGAGTGGAACGAGGATGGAGCGCAAAGAGTAAGCGGAGACGCCGATAGCGATGAGGGAGAGGGGGACGAAGATGAAGGGCCAAGGGTTGAGAGGAGTGTGAAGCTCGAAAGGCGAGGGAGTAAGACCGGAAACCCAAGAGTGCAAAGGAGGGGCAGACAGACCACTACGGTGTTAGATGTTAGCAAGGCTTGTAAGGTAATCTTTCCGAGCTCACTTTCTGTTCAAATCATAATTGATGACGGAAAGTTTGTTGTTCCTCCTAGGCCCGGCCAATGGAGGGTGGTACATGACCGTAGGCGCAGAGGTCAAACCCAACTGGTTGTAAATGGCCTGGCCATCTGCAAAGTCCAGCCTGGCGAAGAAATGTTGATCTCGTTGGGATTTAGGAAGACGTGCCCAGCTATCGGCTACCTGACTGTATGACGGGTCAAACACTCTGCAAGTGTAAAAATTAGTCAAATACTTTCGTCAGCTCCGGCACACTTCGATGTTCAAGGGAAAAAGGGTCGGTATTTTCTAGACTGCGGAAAGACGCAGACCAGAAAAGACGGACGATGGGTGTGTACGCACTGGCATGGTTGACACTTGTATTGAGCAGGGATAGCCGTAAGCAATACAGTGACACTGTACTCCCTATCGAGAGCGAGGATATCATCGTAGGTCTTGGAGTCGAGCTTGATGACACCGTCACGAGATTTGGCAGCGAGTTTTGACCAGTGAGCCGGGTCTGCTGCGCGGGCGACCAACGAGAGAAAAGGGACAGCGGCGAGAAGCGATGTAAAGCGCATCGTGGAGAGCGCTCTTCCTAGAGACTTTTTGGGACAGTGGAGAGCAGAAAAGAATGAAAGAGTCGTCAAGTTCGACTTGAACCACAAAGTACAGCGATGGATGCAGCCTCTCGTCGCGTTGGCAGCAGCATCGACAAGAAGGGTCATTATTACGTAATGATATCTTGAGTGGAAGGGCATAACCAAAGCATGGATGAAGTGACTGACGACACGCACGCATGTCGAAACCATGTTGATTAACAGACGGGAATGAATGCTAATGAAATTCGACGAGAAAACGTTCAACGCCATAATGAAATAGATAGAGATTCATTCAAGTTTATCATTGTCGAGTGTAATCGATCAGCGCGGCTCATTATCCGGTCTTAATTCGATCCATTGCATGTTGAGAGGTATGAGTAATGTAATGAGGATTTCATCGGGTCCGCCACACACATGCCATAAGAGCCTTTCTTAGCGCTCACTTACCGTCTTTTAAACATCCAATTTCCATTTTTGGCAGGACGTCTTACCACAAAACGTACCCTTCTAAAGACCTGGCGTTTGATCTCTTCCTTAGTGGTATCTTCCATACAATCCGCAACCAACCGGGAAGTCCCATGGCTTTCCAAGCATCAATTTGGGTTTAAACATCGGCCCCATTCTATCCGCTTGGAAGATGATCCATATTATCCTTGTTTCGGTCGTCGTAGGATTTACAAAGAAAACAAGCTCCTAGAGCACTATCGTCATCTCTATCGTATCAATTATGGCGTCCTAGGGCTGCAAACCATCAGGTCACTCCCATACTGCAAGGTCAGCGGACTTCGTCTTCTCCTTGTGTAGCTTGATGAGCTGTATCTCTGGCAAAAGTACAACCGTAGAAGGATTTGCGTTGGTTACAAACGAACCCATAAAGGAGCTTGTGGATGAGAAGGATGTTCCGATAGAGTATGGGTAAGGACAGATAATAATAGTATTCCCAGAGGATGAGCAAGAATGTCGAAGGAGTTAATGGTTGAAGCGCGTTGCATGGTGAGTAAAGCAACAACAGAACTTCTGTTCTATCGCCGTCACATCGATTGTTAGCTACTACTTTCATCCCCGCGGTAGAGCTCACCTTCTACTATGGATCGGAGCGCATAGACGGTGCAAGGCGCAAACGAAGAACGGAGGAGATAATAAGATGAAGAAAACCCTCTAGGTCTTGCTTATTTTAAGCAAGATGACTGAGACAACAACACTCATACTATTCGTCCGGTACCGCCTGCAGCGGCATACACGCACAGTCAGGATATTTCTCGCATTGCTTGTGGTTGTTGTTGAAACAGGGCTGGCTATTGCGTGCTGTTGATCACTGCTGCTGTTCTTACGTACTTGTAAAGTTATTTGGTTCCGCGGTCCAGTCACTTACCATTTTCCGTCCGCCTTTTTTCCTTACGTACTTGGTGCGAAAGACCAACAAGCAAGCCCCTCTCTTTTTCGTCGTTGAAGACGGATCGATGGCGTAACATAATCACAGTCTTATTTAGAAGGATATACGACGTGGTAGCACGCCATTTTGCTGGCTGAACACTCTGCAATGAACAATATTTTCTCATTCAGCCAAAGACCACCAGCCCAATTGGCTGATAACGAATAATTATAAAGGGGTCTGGAACTGTCTGGAGGTCATCGCTTCGGCAAGGAGTACGACGTTTCTCTCTTGTCGCTCTGCGTTATCTGACATAACAAGCGATAATAGGCTTAATAGGCGGAGATAACAAGTCGCAGATCCCAAACTCTATGCTCCCCATTTCCCACGTCTTTTTGCATCCACTCAGTACGAGTCGTGTTGTGCGCCGTATTTTTGTAGTAGCTCCTGCTACCATCAGCTAGCAGTTAATTTTAAGACGTTCAGCACCATGAGAAAGATATATACGTACTTTCTCGTCATGGATCAACTTTTTGCTTATACTCTAATCCATTATTATTTTCTTTTGACTTTTTTATCTGTTGTTGCTTGTGAACATCCTCCGTCCGTCAATCCTGCTCTTCAACACAATAATCATAGCACAACTCCGCAACGCATAAGCCTCAGATTAATAGAATCTTCCACACAAACCTGGAAAGAAAGCCACATCTATCCCAGCGCTCGAAATGGCAAGTCCAAATAATTTTCACTCCGCCAATGATCCATTAACTACCAAACTTGATCAGGGTCTCTGCGTCTCCCGTCGCCACCAACCTGTCATCGTCGCGGGTGGTGGGCCTGCCCTCGTCCGCCCTATGGGAATGGGAATGGGAATGGGTATGGGTATGGGTATGGGTATGGGCCGTCCAGGATTCGGGATGCCACCACGTGTGGTCGTGGTCAACCAAGCTCCAAGGCGTCATCATGGTGGTTTTGGACCTGGTTATGGGGGTCCTGGGTATGGTGGGCCAGGAGGACGTCCTGGAGGTGGAGGGGGGTACGGGAGACCGGGTGGGAGAAGTGGGGGGGGAAGGAGACGTTGATTGAGAATTGATGAAAGCTTCACGAGCTCCCTCGGCCGACATGTGGAATGTGTATAATAGGATGTTTCGCCTAAGATATGTATACGTAGAATGCCGAACCACGTCAGAATTTGGAGAACGCAAACATCTCATACAGTAGGATGTTTCGGCCAATGATATGTAGACGTCGAACTGTCTTCCAGGTCCATGTCCGAGTTT